>NW_021823412.1:1190172-1340108 GCF_901001165.1 Salmo trutta
CAGTCTGAATGTATTGGTGATATTTACACCCTCAGTCTGAATGTATTGGTGATATTTACACCCTCAGTCTGAATGTATTGGTGATATTTACACCCTCAGTCTGAATGTATTGGTGATATTTACACCCTCAGTCTGAATGTATTGGTGATATTTACACCCTCAGTCTGAATGTCTTGGTGATATTTACACCCTCAGTCTGAATGTCTTGGTGATATTTACACCCTCAGTCTGAATGTCTTGGTGATATTTACACCCTCAGTCTGAATGTATTGGTGATATTTCCGCCCTCAGTCTGAATGTCTTGGTGATATTTCCGTTCTCAGTCTGAATGTATTGGTGATATTTACACCCTCAGTCTGAATGTATTGGTGATATTTACACCCTCAGTCTGAATGTATTGGTGATATTTACACCCTCAGTCTGAATGTATTGGTGATATTTACACCCTCAGTCTGAATGTCTTGGCGATATTTACACCCTCAGTCTGAATGTCTTGGCGATATTTACACCCTCAGTCTGAATGTCTTGGCGATATTTACACCCTCAGTCTGAATGTATTGGTGATATTTCCGCCCTCAGTCTGAATGTCTTGGTGATATTTACACCCTCAGTCTGAATGTATTGGTGATATTTACACCCTCAGTCTGAATGTATTGGTGATATTTACACCCTCAGTCTGAATGTCTTGGTGATATTTCCGTTCTCAGTGCACCTGTTCCTGCTACTGAGTCAGATGAGGCCGTTACTACAGGCAACGGAGTGGAAGCTCAGGTAAGACCTCTTCTCCAGTGTGTCCCAAATTCCCCCCTATTCCCCTATAGTGCTCTACGTTTGACCAAAGTAGTACACTATAAATGGAATATGGTGCCATTTGGGACCGAGGGGCAGTGTTTCTCCTGTCGTTGTGCGTGCGAGGCGGGATGACTTGGGCTTTGTGTGTAATTAAGGTCTGGAGTTTCCCCTGGTCAGTTCATGTGGTCTGGAAACCCTCCAGGACCTACTGTGTTATGTGTTCAGGAGATGGGTTCTGATCCGGTTTCTGTCTCTGTCTGTCTCTCTGTTTGTTTCTCTCCCTCCTCCCCATCTCTCTGTATCCCCCTTCCATCTCCCCCCTCTCTCCTCTCTCTCCCCCCCCTCTCTCTCTCTTTCTCAGGAGAAGGAGCCAGGAGATGATGATGACAGTGATAGCGACAGTGACGATGATGACGATGATGTTCGCGTCACCATCGGAGACATCAAGACCGGAGCCCCACAGTACACGTACGTGTCTTTTTTACATTTATTTATTAATTTCACCTTTATTTAACCAGGTAGGCTAGTTGAGTACAAGTCCTTTATTTAACCAGGTAGGCTAGTTGAGAACAAGTCCTTTATTTAACCAGGTAGGCTAGTTGAGAACAAGTTCTCATTTACAATTGCGACCTGGCCATGATAAAGCAAAGCAGTTTGACACATACAACAACACAGAGTTACACATGGAGTAAAACAAACATACAGTCAATAATACAGTAGAAAAATAAGTCTATATACAATGTGAGCAAATGAGGTGAGATAAGGGAGGTAAAGATTAAAAAGGCCATGGTGGCGAAGTAAATACAATATAGCAAGTAAAACACTGGAATGGTAGATTTGTAGTGGAAGAAAGTGCAAAGTAGAAATAGAAATAATGGGGTGCAAAGGAGCAAAATAAATAAATACAGTAGGGGAAGAGGTAGTAGTTTGGGCTAAATTATAGATGGGCTATGTACAGGTGCAGTGATCTGTGAGCTGCTCTGACAGCTGGTGCTTAAAGCTAGTGAGGGAGATGAGTGTTTCCAGTTTCAGAGATTTTTGTAGTCTTTAAAGTAGAGGTCCACCGATTAGGATTTTTCAACGCCGATACTGATTATTGGAGGACCAAAAAAAGCCGATATCGATTAATCGGACGATTTGTACATATATATTTGTAATGACAATTACAACAATACTGAATGAACACTTTTATTTTAACTTAATATAATACATAAATAAAAATCTATTTAGTCTCAAATAAATAATGAAACATGTTCAATTTGGTTTAAATAATGCAAAAACAAAGTGTTGGAGAAGAAAGTGAAAGTGCAATATGTGCCATGTAAAAAAGCTAACGTTTAAGTGCCTTGCTCAGAACATGGGAACATATGAAAGCTGGTGGTTCCTTTTAACATGAGTCTTCAATATTCCCAGGTAAGAAGCTTTTGGTTGTAGGAATTATAGGACTATTTCTCTCTCTACCGTTTGTATTTCATATACCTTTGACTATTGGATGTTCTTATAGGCACTATAGTATTGCCAGCCTAATCTCGGGAGTTGATAGGCTTGAAACCATAAACAGCGCTGTGCTTCAAGCATTGCGAAGAGCTGCTGGTAAACGCAGGAAAGTGCTGTTTGAATGAATGCTTACGAGCCTGCTGCTGCATACCACCGCTCAGTCAGACTGCCCTAACAAATTATAGACTTAATTATAATATAATAAACACACAGAAATACGAGCCTTAGGTCATTAATATGGTGAAATCCGGAAACTATAATTTCGAAAACAAAACGTTTATTCTTTCAGTGAAATACGGAACCGTTCTCTATTTTATCTAACGGATGGCATCCATACGTCTAAATATTGCTGTTACGTTGCACAACCTTCAATGTTATGTCATAATTATGTACAATTCTGGCAAATTAATTACGGTCTTTGTTAGGAAGAAATGGTCTTCACACAGTTCTCAACGAGCCAGGCGGCCCAAACTGTTGCATATACCCTGACTCTGCTCGCACTGAACGCAAGAGAAGTGACACAATTACCCTAGTTAATATTGCCTGCTAACATGAATTTATTTTAACTAAATATGCAGGTTTAAAAAAATATACTTGTGTATTGATTTAAAGGCATTGATGTTTATGGTTAGGTAAATTGGTGCAAAGACAGTGCTTTTTTCGTGAATGCGCTTGTTAAATCAACACCCGTTTGGCGAAGTAGGCTGTGATTCGATGATAAATGAACAGGCACCGCATTGATTATTTACAACGCAGGACAAGCTAGTTAAACTAGTAATATCATCAACCATGTGTAGTTAACTAGTGATTATGTTAAGATTGATAGTTTTTTATAAGATAAGTTTAATGCTAGCTACGGTCTTTAGAGGGATAGTTCACCCCTACGGTCTTTAGAGGGATAGTTCACCCGTAATGTCTAAGCCGATCTGTCCTTATTATTCCCAGATAAGGGGTTTCAAGTACAGCCGATGAGCCTGAATTCATCTATTGTATTTCACATCCTTTGGCGCTGTAGCGTTAAATTGTGTTGTTGTTGTTGTTGACATGTCTGGTTTGTTGTTGACATGCCTGGTTTGTTGTTGACATGTCTGGTGTGTTGTTGACATGTCTGGTTTGTTGTTGACATGTCTGGTTTGTTGTTGACATGTCTGGTTTGTTGTTGACATGTCTGGTTTGTTGTTGACAGAACGTATGGAGTGGCTCCTGTTAACCTGAACATAAAGACAGCGGGAGCCAGACCCTATGGAACAGGTACTGTAGTATTCTATCCACCACCTGTTCTATGCACTTCACTTTACATAAGCCTACATGGAGTGGGAAATGTATAGTACAGGCTAATATAGGTGTCCATTCCCACCGCCATGTCTTGATAGGTGTCCATTCCCACCGCCATGTCTTGATAGGTGTCTATTTTCACCACCATAGGTGTCTATTTTCACCACCATAGGTGTCCATTCCCGCCGCCATGTCTGGATAGGTGTCCATTCCCACCGCCATAGGTGTCTATTTTCACCACCATAGGTGTCCATTCCCACCGCCATGTCTTGATAGGTGTCCATTCCCACCGCCATGTCTTGATAGGTGTCCATTCCCACCGCCATGTCTGGATAGGTGTCCATTCCCACCGCCATGTCTTGATAGGTGTCCATTCCCACCGCCATGTCTTGATAGGTGTCTATTTTCACCACCATAGGTGTCTATTTTCACCACCATAGGTGTCCATTCCCGCCGCCATGTCTGGATAGGTGTCCATTCCCACCGCCATAGGTGTCTATTTTCACCACCATAGGTGTCCATTCCCACCGCCATGTCTTGATAGGTGTCCATTCCCACCGCCATGTCTTGATAGGTGTCCATTCCCACCGCCATGTCTGGATAGGTGTCCATTCCCACCGCCATGTCTTGATAGGTGTCCATTCCCACCGCCATGTCTGGATAGGTGTCCATTCCCACCGCCATGTCTTGATAGGTGTCCATTCCCGCCGCCATAGGTGTCTATTTTCACCACCATAGGTGTCCATTCCCACCGCCGTGTCTTTGGCAGCTAAGTGGAACTAGATGGTATAAATGTAGATATCGTTGATTTAAAGTTTTGATTGATGTATTAAATTGTCCTCTGTATATTTTAATACTGGTAGATATTCTAAATGGTTCTTTTCTATGTGGTGTTTTTGGTTTCTGTTGTCTCTAGTAGGGAACAAGTTAAAGGGTGTGGATCTGGAGGCCCCAGGCAACATCAATGGAGTCCCAGTAGTGGAGGTGGACATGGAGACATTCGAGGAGAAGCCGTGGAGGAAACCAGGTAGGTGTTCCTGTGTCTTCTGACAGAGTGGGGGGTTTTTACATTTCTGATTGGTCCACTTTTACACTGAGAGGCTCGGTAGGAGTTTGTAAAAATAAATAAACGATTGTGTGTGTCTGTAGGTGCTGACCTGTCTGACTACTTTAACTATGGGTTCAACGAGGACACGTGGAAGGGCTACTGCGACAAACAGAAGAGGCTGAGGATGGGCCTGGAGGTCGTTAATATCTCCTCCACCACCAGCAAAATCACTGTAAGATTCACCTCCTCCACTACCAGCTAAATCACTGTAAGATACAACACCTCCTCCACCACCAGCTAAATCACTGTAAGATTCACCTCCTCCACTACCAACTAAATCACTGTAAGATACAACACCTCCTCCACCACCAGCTAAATCACTGTAAGATTCACCTCCTCCACTACCAACTAAATCACTGTAAGATACAACACCTCCTCCACTACCAGCTAAATCACTGTAAGATACAACACCTCCTCCACCACCAGCAAAATCACTGTAAGATTCACCTCCTCCACTACCAGCTAAATCACTGTAAGATACAACACCTCCTCCACCACCAGCTAAATCACTGTAAGATTCACCTCCTCCACTACCAACTAAATCACTGTAAGATACACCACCTCCTCCACTACCAGCTAAATCACTGTAAGATACAACACCTCCTCCACCACCAGCTAAATCACTGTAAGATACAACACCTCCACTACCAGCTAAATCACTGTAAGATACACCACCTCCTCCACTACCAGCTAAATCACTGTAAGATACAACACCTCCTCCACCACCAGCTAAATCACTGTAAGATACAACACCTCCTCCACTACCAGCTAAATCACTGTAAGATACAACACCTCCTCCACTACCAGCTAAATCACTGTAAGATACAACACCTCCTCCACTACCAGCTAAATCACTGTAAGATACAACACCTCCTCCACCACCAGCTAAATCACTGAGATACACCACCTCCTCCACTACCAGCTAAATCACTGTAAGATACAACACCTCCTCCACTACCAGCTAAATCACTGTAAGATACACCACCTCCTCCACTACCAGCTAAATCACTGTAAGATACAACACCTCCTCCACTACCAGCTAAATCACTGTAAGATACAACACCTCCTCCACTACCAGCTAAATCACTGTGAGATACAACACCTCCTCCACTACCAGCTAAATCACTGTAAGATTCACCTCCTCCACTACCGGCTAAATCACTGTAAGATACAACACCTCCTCCACTACCGGCTAAATCACTGTAAGATACAACACCTCCTCCACTACCAGCTAAATCACTGAGATACACCTCCTCCACTTGGAGGGCTTTACGGATCCACCTGTACCCAAATACCCGAGCCCTGATCTGTGACCCAGAATTCTAAATAATGTCACGGGTCGAGGTCGAATCGGATTGTCAGGAGTCTCTGGTCCGGAAGGGCCCCGTACAGGTCTGAATGCGAGAGCGATGTTCTAATTCATGCTGCTGCTCCTCTTTTCTTTTCATGGGTGGTGCTTGCAGCAGCTGCTGCTGCTGGTGGTTGTTGTTGTTGGCCAATCACAAGTCACCAAAGCAGCAATAGGTTACAGCCATAGAGCCTCGCTCTGTGTTTGGCAAAACGTAAGAGATATCTAGTCAATGGAAGATGGAATTAAAATAACAGAATTAAAAGTTAAAGGAGAAATGAAGGCTACAACGACCAAGAGCCAACCAGTAGGCTGCTACTTAATATTATGAATGGAGTTGTTGTTACTTGTAACTGTAGGATTAGAAAGCCCAGACACTGTAGCCTCAATTAGCCTAGCTAGCTAGCTAACCTTAGCTAGCTTAAGTAGCTTCTCCCAGTTTGATGTCTTCAAGACAGGTACTACATAATCTTATTGGATGATAAATAACCTAGCTATGGCAGCTATTAGTGTACTATAGCGCGAGTCGGCTTGTTGGTTGGTTTCTAAACCTATGCCTGCACCGTAGACACGTGTACCGGAGGCAGCGGCTTAGACCGCTAGACCATCCTGGAACATTCTGGAACACCCTCTCTTATTTTCTGATCTCCCTTTCTCTCAATTCCCTTCCTTCTCTGGCTCTCCTCCTCCTCTCATTTCCCTTCCTTCTCTGGCTCTCCTCCTCCTCCTCAATTTCCTTCCTCCTCTGGCTCATTGAATTGCCATATGATAATCGGTGTAAAACAGACAAACCAGAGTTGTTTAAAACAAAGACGTCCATTTAATGATGATGTTATAAACCTAAAGATGTCCTACTCTACTCAGGTTCAGCAGGGCAGGACGGGGAATGAGAAGGAAGTGAGTTTACCCATCCACACGTCCAAACCTGACTTCCCCACTCCAGCCAGCCTCTACAAGTCATCCATGAACATGAACACTACCAGGTAAGAGCTGTACACAGGTCCTCAGATCAATAAGAGCCGTAAGGTTAGCCTAGGACAGGTAGAGACAGACGGTGAGGTTAGCCTAGGACAGGTAGAGACAGACGGTGAGGTTAGCCTAGGACAGGTAGAGACAGACGGTGAGGTTAGCCTAGGACAGGTAGAGACAGACGGTGAGGTTAGCCTAGGACGGGTAGAGACAGACGGTAATGTTAGCCTAGGACAGGTAGAGACAGACGGTGAGGTTAGCCTAGGACAGGTAGAGACAGACGGTAAGGTTAGCCTAGGACAGGTAGAGACAGACGGTGAGGTTAGCCTAGGACAGGTAGAGACAGACGGTAAGGTTAGCCTAGGACAGGTAGAGACAGACGGCGAGGTTAGCCTAGGACAGGTAGAGACAGACGGCGAGGTTAGCCTAGGACAGGTAGAGACAGATGGCGAGGTTAGCCTAGGACAGGTAGAGACAGACGGTGAGGTTAGCCTAGGACAGGTAGAGACAGACGGTGAGGTTAGCCTAGGACAGGTAGAGACAGACGGTGAGGTTAGCCTAGGACAGGTAGAGACAGACGGTAAGGTTAGCCTAGGACAGGTAGAGACAGACGGTGAGGTTATCCTAGGACAGGTACAGAGACGGTGAGGTTATCCTAGGACAGGTACAGAGACGGTGAGGTTATCCTAGGACAGGTACAGACGGTGAGGTTAGCCTAGGACAGGTAGAGACAGACGGTGAGGTTAGCCTAGGACAGGTACAGACAGACGGTAAGGTTAGCCTAGGACAGGTACAGACAGACGGTGAGGTTATCCTAGGACAGGTACAGACAGACGGTGAGGTTATCCTAGGACAGGTACAGAGACGGTGAGGTTATCCTAGGACAGGTACAGACAGACGGTGAGGTTAGCCTAGGACAGGTAGAGACAGACAGTAAGGTTAGCCTAGGACAGGTACAGACAGACAGACGGTGAGGTTAGCCTAGGACAGGTAGAGACAGACAGTGAGGTTAGCCTAGGACAGGTAGAGACAGACAGTGAGGTTAGCCTAGGACAGGTAGAGACAGACAGTGAGGTTAGCCTAGGACAGGTAGAGACAGACGGTGAGGTTAGCCTAGGACAGGTAGAGACAGACGGTAAGGTTAGCCTAGGACAGGTACAGACAGACAGACGGTGAGGTTAGCCTAGGACAGGTAGAGACAGACAGTGAGGTTAGCCTAGGACAGGTAGAGACAGACGGTAAGGTTAGCCTAGGACAGGTACAGACAGACAGACGGTGAGGTTAGCCTAGGACAGGTAGAGACAGACGGTGAGGTTAGCCTAGGACAGGTAGAGACAGACAGTGAGGTTAGCCTAGGACAGGTAGAGACATGAGACTCATGTATTATCTCTGGTAGAGGATTTGGCAAAACACGGTCTGGCAGTGGACCGACAGACGGACAAGCTTGCTTCCTTTTTTTTCTTCTCCTCTCACTGTACACATGAATGAGTTCCTCTGAGTGTGTGAGGGGAGGTCTAACTGTTTCCTCCTCCTCCCCCCTCTGATGGTAGGATCTCCCCCCCACAGTGGACTGCTCCTCCTGTTCAGGACATGTCCTACTATACGTGAGTGGGATGGGGCTTGTTCACACAACACACTGATACATTCATGTACACTATTGTGTCTTTTCCAGATGCTATTTCAGAAAAAATAAACTCATTTTAAGTTCCCTCAGCCAATAAACTAGTAACCAACGTCGTAGTCGCATCACGTCGTTAGGGCACAACGTGGTAGACAACAATGGTCACCACGGCAACGTCAAGTTTAACGGGAGTCATCACCATGGCAACAGTAAACACATTTAAATGCAACACATGTATGTACATTGACTCATGTGTGTGTGACAGGTGATATAGACATGTTATAGACATGTAATAACAGATTCTACACTGTGTGTGTGTATTAATAATACTGTATGTTGTCCTTTCTGACTTTAGTGTCCTGTCACTGATCTGTGGTGTGGTTAGGTAGTGATCTGTCAGTGTGTGGTGGTGGTTAGGTAGTGATCTGTCAGTGTGTGGTGGATAGGTAGTGATCTGTCAGTGTGTGTGTGGTGGTTAGGAAGTGATCTGTCAGTGTGTGTGGTGGTTAGGTAGTGATCTGTCAGTGTGTGGTGGTTAGGTAGTGATCTGTCAGTGTGGTGGTGGTTAGGTAGTGATCTGTCAGTGTGTGGTGGTTAGGTAGTGATCTGTCAGTGTGTGGTGGTGGTTAGGTAGTGATCTGTCAGTGTGTGGTGTGGCGGTTAGGTACCGATCTGTCAGTGTGTGGTGTGGCGGTTAGGTACCGATCTGTGTGTGTGTGGTGGTTAGGTAGTGATCTGTCAGTGTGTGGTGGTGGTTAGGTAGTGATCTGTCAGTGTGTGGTGGATAGGTAGTGATCTGTCAGTGTGTGTGTGGTGGTTAGGAAGTGATCTGTCAGTGTGTGTGGTGGTTAGGTAGTGATCTGTCAGTGTGTGGTGGTTAGGTAGTGATCTGTCAGTGTGGTGGTGGTTAGGTAGTGATCTGTCAGTGTGTGGTGGTTAGGTAGTGATCTGTCAGTGTGTGGTGGTGGTTAGGTAGTGATCTGTCAGTGTGTGGTGTGGCGGTTAGGTACCGATCTGTCAGTGTGTGGTGTGGCGGTTAGGTACCGATCTGTGTGTGTGTGGTGGTTAGGTAGTGATCTGTCAGTGTGTGGTGGTTAGGTACCGATCTGTCAGTGTGTGGTGGTTAGGTAGTGATGTGTCAGTGTGTGGTGGTTAGGTACCGATCTGTCAGTGTGTGTGGTGGTTAGGTAGTGATCTGTCAGTGTGTGGTGGTGGTTAGGTAGTGATCTGTCAGTGTGTGTGTGTTAGGTAGTGATCTGTCAGTGTGTGGTGGTGGTTAGGTAGTGATCTGTCAGTGTGGTGGTGGTGGTTAGGTAGTGATCTGTCAGTGTGTGGTGGTTAGGTAGTGATCTGTCAGTGTGTGGTGGTGGTGGTTAGGTAGTGATCTGTCAGTGTGTGTGGGTGGGTTAGGTAGTGATCTGTCAGTGTGTGGTGGTGGTTAGGTAGTGATCTGTCAGTGTGTGGTGGTGGTTAGGTAGTGATCTGTCAGTGTGTGTGTGGTGGTTAGGTAGTGATCTGTCAGTGTGTGGTGGTGGTTAGGTAGTGATCTGTCAGTGTGTGGTGGTGGTTAGGTAGTGATCTGTCAGTGTGTGGTGGTGGTTAGGTAGTGATCTGTCAGTGTGTGGTGGTGGTTAGGTAGTGATCTGTCAGTGTGTGGTGGTGGTTAGGTAGTGATCTGTCAGTGTGTGGTGGGTGGTTAGGTAGTGATCTGTCAGTGTGTGGTGGTGGTTAGGTAGTGATCTGTCAGTGTGTGGTGGTGGTTAGGTAGTGATCTGTCAGTGTGTGGTGGTGGTTAGGTAGTGATCTGTCAGTGTGTGGTGGTGGTTAGGTAGTGATCTGTCAGTGTGTGTGTGGTGGTTAGGTAGTGATCTGTCAGTGTGTGGTGGTGGTTAGGTAGTGATCTGTCAGTGTGTGGTGGTGGTTAGGTAGTGATCTGTCAGTGTGTGGTGGTGGTTAGGTACCGATCTGTCAGTGTGTGGTGGTGGTGGTTAGGTAGTGATCTGTCAGTGTGTGTGGTGGTGGTTAGGTAGTGATCTGTCAGTGTGTGGTGGTGGTTAGGTAGTGATCTGTCAGTGTGTGGTGTGGTGGTTAGGTAGTGATCTGTCAGTGTGTGGTGTGGTGGTTAGGTAGTGATCTGTCAGTGTGTGGTGTGGTGGTTAGGTAGTGATCTGTCAGTGTGTGGTGGTTAGGTAGTGATCTGTCAGTGTGTGTGGTGGTTAGGTAGTGATCTGTCAGTGTGTGTGTGGTGGTTAGGTAGTGATCTGTCAGTGTGTGGTGTGGTGGTTAGGTAGTGATCTGTCAGTGTGTGGTGTGGTGGTTAGGTAGTGATCTGTCAGTGTGTGGTGTGGTGGTTAGGTAGTGATCTGTCAGTGTGTGGTGGTTAGGTAGTGATCTGTCAGTGTGTGGTGGTTAGGTAGTGATCTGTCAGTGTGTGGTGTGGTGGTTAGGTAGTGATCTGTCAGTGTGTGTGGTGGTTAGGTAGTGATCTGTCAGTGTGTGTGGTGGTTAGGTAGTGATCTGTCGGTGTGTGGTGGTTAGGTACCGATCTGTCGGTGTGTTGTGGTTAGGTACCTATCTGTCGGTGTGTGGTGGTTAGGTACCGATCTGTCAGTGTGTGGTGGTGGTTAGGTAGTGATCTGTCAGTGTGTGTGTGGTGGTTAGGTAGTGATCTGTCAGTGTGTGGTGGTTAGGTACCGATCTGTCAGTGTGTGGTGGTGGTTAGGTACCGATCTGTCAGTGTGTGTGGTGGTGGTTAGGTACCGATCTGTCAGTGTGTGGTGGTGGTTAGGTACCGATCTGTCAGTGTGTGGTGGTGGTTAGGTACCGATCTGTCAGTGTGTGGTGGTGGTTAGGTAGTGATCTGTCAGTGTGTGTGGTGGTTAGGTAGTGATCTGTCAGTGTGTGGTGGTTAGGTAGTGATCTGTCTGTGTGGTGTGGTTAGGTAGTGATCTGTCAGTGTGTGGTGGTTAGGTAGTGATCTGTCAGTGTGTGGTGGTTAGGTAGTGATCTGTCAGTGTGTGGTTAGGTACCGATCTGTGTGTGTGTGGTTAGGTACTGTGCGTGGTATATTAGTTGGTAGAGAGTATAGACTGTAAACTCAGATTTAATGACTGAGTAGACGGCAGGTAGTCTAGTGGTTTAGAGCATTGGGCCCGTAACCGAAAGGTTGGAATCCCAGAGCCAACTAGGTGAAACATCTCATGAGCCCTTGAGCAAGGCACTTAGCCGTGACCGCTCCTGTTGTTCTGGGGAAGATGGTCTGCTTAATGACTCACGGTGTGGTTGTGTTCAGGAAGACCAGTGGTACTATCGACGTGATCGGAGGAGGGACTGCTACCATCAGCAGAGTGGAGGGACGACGAAGACACAACCTGGAGGGCAACAACATCCAGGTACACACACACACCTGGAAACAACATCCAGGTAGACACACACACCTGGAAACAACATCCAGGTACACACACACACCTGGAAACAACATCCAGGTACACACACACACCTGGAAACAACATCCAGGTAGACACACACACCTGGAAACAACATCCAGGTACACACACACACCTGGAAACAACATCCAGGTACACACACACACACCTGGAGAGAAACAACATCCAGGTAGAGACACACACCTGGAGGGAAACAACATCCAGGTAGACACACACACACACACACACACACACACACACACCTGGAAACAACATCCAGGTACAAACACACCTGGAGGGAAACAACATCCAGGTAGACACACACACCTGGAGAGAAACAACATCCAGGTACACACACACACACACACACACACACACACACACACCTGGAGAGAAACAACATCCAGGTACACACACACCTGGAGGGAAACAACATCCAGGTACACACACACACCTGGAGAGAAACAACATCCAGGTAGACACACACACCTGGAAACAACATCCAGGTAGACACACACACCTGGAAACAACATCCAGGTACACACACACACCTGGAGAGAAACAACATCCAGGTACACACACACACCTGGAGAGAAACAACATCCAGGTAGACACACACACCTGGAAACAACATCCAGGTAGACACACACACCTGGAAACAACATCCAGGTACACACACACACCTGGAAACAACATCCAGGTAGACACACACACCTGGAGAGAAACAACATCCAGGTAGACACACACACCTGGAGAGAAACAACATCCAGGTACACACACACACACACACACACACACGGAGAGAAACAACATCCTGGTACACACACACACACACACACCTGGAGAGATACAGTGGGGGAAAAAAGTATTTGATCCCCTGCTGATTTTGTACGTTTGCTCACTGACAAAGAAATGATCAGTCTATAATTATAATGGTAGGTTTATTTGAACAGTGAGAGACAGAATAACAACAACAAAAATCCAGAAAAACACATGTCAGAAATGTTATAAAATGATTTGCATTTTAATGAGGGAAATGAAAGGACCTTCATAGAAGTCAATGTAACCGTTCCATTGGCTGTTGAATCACATACCCGCTTGTGATTTGGCTGTTTCTTCGTTGTCTAGGTGATTTCGGAACACTCGTCGTCGGACGCTGAGCCAAACCCCAACAAGATGCCCCCTTTCTTCCCCCCCGGCCCCCTCCCCCCGAACATCCCTCCTCCTCCATTCCTCCCCCCTCCTCCCAACGTCAGCCAGGCTCCCCCTCTCATCCCCCCACCAAGTAAGTCTACACCTCTCTCACTTTGTCTCTCTCTCTCCATCTTTCTTTCTGTCTCTCGCCGTCTCTCTCGCCGTCTCTCTCGCCGTCTCTCTCGCCGTCTCTCTCTCTCGCCGTCTCTCTCTCTCGCCGTCTCTCTCTCTCTCTCGCCGTCTCTCTCTCTCTCTCGCCGTCTCTCTCTCTCTCTCGCCGTCTCTCTCTCTCTCTCGCCGTCTCTCTCTCTCTCTCGCCGTCTCTCTCTCTCTCTCGCCGTCTCTCTCTCTCTCTCGCCGTCTCTCTCTCTCTCTCTCTCTCTCGCCGTCTCTCTCTCTCTCTCTCTCTCGCCCGTCTCTCTCTCTCTCTCTCTCGCCGTCTCTCTCTCTCTCTCTCGCCGTCTCTCTCTCGCCGTGTCTCTCTCTCTCGCCGTCTCTCTCTCTCTCGCCGTGTCTCTCTCTCTCTCGCCGTGTCTCTCTCTCTCTCGCCGTGTCTCTCTCTCTCTCGCCGTGTCTCTCTCTCTCTCGCCGTGTCTCTCTCTCTCTCGCCGTGTCTCTCTCTCTCTCGCCGTGTCTCTCTCTCTCTCGCCGTGTCTCTCTCTCTCTCGCCGTGTCTCTCTCTCTCTCGCCGTGTCTCTCTCTCTCTCGCCGTCTCTCTCTCTCTCTCTCGCCGTCTCTCTCTCTCTCTCGCCGTCTCTCTCTCTCTCTCTCTCTCTCTCGCCCGTCTCTCTCTCTCTCTCTCTCTCTCTCGCCGTCTCTCTCTCTCTCTCTCTCTCTCTCTCTCTCTCTCGCCGTCTCTCTCTCTCTCTCTCTCTCGCCCGTCTCCGTCTCTCTCTCTCTCTCTCGCCGTCTCTCTCTCTCTCTCTCTCGCCGTCTCTCTCTCTCTCTCGCCGTCTCTCTCTCTCTCTCGCCGTCTCTCTCTCTCTCTCGCCGTCTCTCTCTCTCTCTCGCCGTCTCTCTCTCTCTCTCTCTCGCCGTCTCTCTCTCTCTCTCTCTCTCTCTCGCCCCGTCTCTCTCTCTCGCCCCGTCTCTCTCTCTCTCTCTCCGCCGTCTCTCTCTCTCTCGCCCGTCTCTCTCTCTCTCGCCGTGTCTCTCTCTCTCTCGCCGGTGTCTCTCTCTCTCTCGTCTCGCCGTGTCTCTCTCTCTCTCGCCGTGTCTCTCTCTCTCTCGCCGTGTCTCTCTCTCTCTCGCCGTGTCTCTCTCTCTCTCGCCGTCTCTCTCTCTCTCGCCGTCTCTCTCTCTCTCGCCGTCTCTCTCCTGCTTTCTGTCTCTTTCCCTCTCTAACTTTCTCTCCCACATTTCTCTCTCAGGCTCTAACTTTCTCTCCCTTTTATACATTTGAATATTCACCCTGTTTAACTTTCCCACAGAGAGGAATTTGCTAACAATTTGTTTTTATTTGGTAGGAATACCTATGAATGTCCCTCCTCCTGGTAAGAACAATACTCCAACTATACTCACTATTACTACACAAAATACACAATGACATTCATGATGTGGGAAAGACTGAGGAGTTCCACATATTAGAATACTATACAGCTTTATGTCTTAATGTACCCAGTTAGAATGTGGTGATGTCATAATGTGGTATAGGCTCAACAGTTAGAATGTGTCAGTGTGGTGATGTCATAATGTGGTATAGGCTCAACAGTTACAATGTGTCAGTGTGGTGATGTCATAGTCATAATGTGGTATAGGCTCAACAGTTAGAATGTGTCAGTGTGGTGATGTCATAATGTGGTATAGGCTCAACAGTTATAATGTGTCAGTGTGGTGATGTCATAGTCATAATGTGGTATAGGCTCAACAGTTAGAATGTGTCAGTGTGGTGATGTCATAATGTGGTATAGGCTCAACAGTTACAATGTGTCAGTGTGGTGATGTCATAGTCATAATGTGGTATAGGCTCAACAGTTAGAATGTGTCAGTGTGGTGATGTCATAGTCATGTGGTATAGGCTCAACAGTTAGAATGTGTCAGTGTGGTGATGTCATAATGTGTCAGTGTGGTGATGTCCTACTGTGGTATAGGCTCAACAGTTAGAATGTGTCAGTGTGGTGATGTCATAGTCATAATGTGGTATAGACTCAACAGTTAGAATGCCTCAGTGTGGTGATGTCATACTGTGGTATAGACTCAACAGTTAGAATGTGTCAGTGTGGTGATGTCATAGTCATAATGTGGTATAGACTCAACAGTTAATGTGTCAGTGTGGTGATGTCATAGTCATAATGTGGTATAGACTCAACAGTTAGAATGTGTCAGTGTGGTGATGTCATAGTCATAATGTGGTATAGACTCAACAGTTAGAATGTGTCAGTGTGGTGATGTCATAATGTGTCAGTGTGGTGATGTCATAGTCATAATGTGGTATAGGCTCAACTGTTAGAATGTGTCAGTGTGGTGATGTCATAGTCATAATGTGGTATAGACTCAACTGTTAGAATGTGTCAGTGTGGTGATGTCATAATGTGGTATAGGCTCAACAGTTATAATGTGTCAGTGTGGTGATGTCATAGTCATAATGTGGTATAGACTCAACAGTTAGAATGTGTCAGTGTGGTGATGTCATAATGTGGTATAGACTCAACAGTTAGAATGTGTCAGTGTGGTGATGTCATAGTCATAATGCGGAATAGACTCAACAGTTAGAATGTGTCAGTGTGGTGATGTCATAGTCATAATGCGGAATAGACTCAACAGTTAGAGTGTGTGTGTGTGTGTCTTAATAGTAACGCTGTGTGTGTGCAGGTTTCCCTCCTCCCAGCGGCCCCCCTCCCTCTCTCATCCCCACCTTGGACAGGTAAGACACCTCCACAGCTCCACCTTATAGACATCGATAGATTGACCCCTAGCCTCTCCCCTCCTATGTACTTGTAGAGATCTAAGGCAGCGTTTACACAGGCAGCCCAATTCTGATCTGTTAAACCAATTATTTACAAAAGAGCTGATCTGTTTAAATAACGTTAGCGCGTTGACTGGAAGTCTGTGGGTATCTGCTAGCATGCTAGTAGATACCCATCGACTTCCAGTCAACGCGCTAACGCTATTTTAACATTGGCTCACGAAAACTACCTCTAACTTCCTTCATACTGGACACAGAGACATAAAAATGGTGTCCATCTGACTCTGGGGAGGTAGACAAACAGCATCATTGTCAAAATCCTGAAATATCCATTTAATATGATTGATTGGATCAATATGTAATTGGCATCTAAAGTTTTGGATAAAATGATCATGACGACTTTGATATATTGAACGTTTTTGTTGCGTGTTTTATTTCTAGCAGTGGGCATCCAGGTGGATATGATGGCCGTCCCGTTCCACCATACCCCTTCCCCACAGGTAGGGGGCGACAACACACACTATCACTTTCAATCAGTATTCTATTATATATAACTCTGTCCAAAATGGATCCCTATTCCCTATGTAGTGCGCTACCGTTGACGAAGGTGCCATTTCGGATGCAGCCTCACTCTCAATCACTTTCAATGAATAAGTTATTATATTAAATTGTATTAAATCAATCCATGGGCTTCATTTAGCAACATATGTAGGATGGGACCCAATTTGGCCTATATAATGCACTTGTTTTAAGCAGGGCCAATAGGGGTGTGGTCAAAAGTAGTGCACTATATAGGGAACAGGGTTCCAGTTGGGTCGTACCCATTTATGATATTAGGGCCGGTACGATACCAGTATCGCGATACTCGTTAGTATCGTGGCAAGGAAACAAAACACAAAGCAGATTTACCTTCTTTAGGAAAACAGCCCTGATGTTGGGAACAAACATCATTATGTTGGAAACAAACATCATTATGTTGGGAACAAACATCATTATGTTGGGAACAAACATCATTATGTTGGAAACAAACATCATTATGTTGGAAACAAACATCATTATGATGGAAACAGCCCTGATGTTGGAAACAAACATCATTATGATGGAAACAAACATCATTATGTTGGAAACAAACATCATTATGTTGGAAACAAACATCATTATGTTGGAAACAAACATCATTATGTTGGAAACAAACATCATTATGTTGGTAAACAGCCCTGATGTTGGAAACAAACATCATTATGATGGAAACAAACATCATTATGTTGGAAACAAACATCATTATGTTGGAAACAAACATCATTATGATGGTAAACAGCCCTGATGTTGGAAACAAACATCATTATGTTGGAAACAAACATCATTATGTTGGAAACAAACATCATTATGATGGTAAACAGCCCTGATGTTGGGAACAAACATCATTATGATGGAAACAAACGTCATTATGTTGGTAAACAGCCCTGATGTTGGGAACAAACATCATTATGTTGGAAACAAACATTATTATGTTGGAAACAGCCCTGATGTTGGAAACAAACATCATTATGATGGAAACAGCCCTGATGTTGGGAACAAACATCATTATGTTGGAAACAAACATCATTATGATGGAAACAGCCCTGATGTTGGAAACAAACAAACATCATTATGATGGAAACAAACATCATTATGTTGGAAACAAACATCATTATGTTGGAAACAAACATCATTATGATGGAAACAGCCCTGATGTTGGAAACAAACATCATTATGATGGAAACAAACATCATTATGATGGAAACAGCCCTGATGTTGGAAACAAACAAACATCATTATGATGGAAACAAACATCATTATGATGGAAACAAACATCATTATGATGGAAACAAACATCATTATGATGGTAAACAGCCCTGATGTTGGGAACAAACATCATTATGATGGAAACAAACGTCATTATGTTGGTAAACAGCCCTGATGTTGGGAACAAACATCATTATGTTGGAAACAAACATCATTATGTTGGAAACAAACATCATTATGTTGGAAACAGCCCTGATGTTGGGAACAAACATCATTATGATGGAAACAAACATCATTATGTTGGAAACAAACATCATTATGATGGAAACAAACATCATTATGATGGAAACAGCCCTGATGTTGGAAACAAACAAACATCATTATGATGGAAACAAACATCATTATGATGGAAACAAACATCATTATGTTGGAAACAAACATCATTATGTTGGAAACAGCCCTGATGTTGGAAACAAACATCATTATGTTGGTAAACAGCCCTGATGTTGGAAACAAACATCATTATGATGGAAACAAACATCATTATGTTGGAAACAAACATCATTATGTTGGAAACAAACATCATTATGTTGGAAACAAACATCATTATGTTGGAAACAAACATCATTATGATGGAAACAAACATCATTATGTTGGAAACAAACATCATTATGTTGGAAACAAACATCATTATGATGGTAAACAGCCCTGATGTTGGGAACAAACATCATTATGATGGAAACAAACATAATTATGTTGGAAACAAACATCATTATGTTGGAAACAAACATCATTATGTTGGAAACAAACATCATTATGTTGGAAACAGCCCTGATGTTGGGAACAAACATCATTATGTTGGAAACAAACATCATTATGTTGGAAACAAACATCATTATGTTGGAAACAAACATCATTATGTTGGAAACAAACATCATTATGTTGGAAACAGCCCTGATGTTGGAAACAAACATCATTATGATGGAAACAGCCCTGATGATGGAAACAAACATCATTATGTTGGAAACAAACATCATTATGTTGGAAACAAACATCATTATGTTGGAAACAAACATCATTATGTTGGAAACAAACATCATTATGTTGGAAACAAACATCATTATGATGGAAACAGCCCTGATGTTGGGAACAAACATCATTATGTTGGAAACAAACATCATTATGATGGCATCCAGAGTCACATGTATTTATTTTCCAAGCTATAGCACACCATATTTTACATCCAGCGGGTTTTTAAAGCGCCAAACAGTTTAGTCTGTTATGATACTGCTATCGTCTCGGTCGTAATTGATATGGGATGTATTTTAACTCCACGTGTAAGTTTTATTAGGTGGGTACACACTGATATGTACACACACAATATTGTAATAATCCATCATGTTTATTGTCCCTCAGGTGGTTTCCCTCCTCCTATGACAGGTATGTCCTCATCACTACAGTATATCCTCCTCCTCACCACAGTATCTCCTCCTCCTCCTCACTACTATAATGTCTCTGTCTCCAGGTGGCTACCCTCCTCCTATGCCAGGTGTGGTGTCTCCATGGCCTCCTATGATGGACCAGTCTAAACAGTGGGACTACTACCCTCCAGGTAAACCAGTCTAAACAGTGGGACTACTACCCTCCAGGTAAACCAGTCTAAACAGTAGTACTACTACCCTCCAGGTAAACCAGTCTAAACAGTAGTACTACTACCCTCCAGGTAAACCAGTCTAAACAGTAGTACTACTACCCTCCAGGTACACCTAAACAGGAGGGTGGTATAGACAATGTATTTATTTAATGTGATCAGTGGTAGATCTATGTAATAGCAGAATTTAAAGGTCATATCTGATTGAGCTGACATATGCAGCGGTTACCGTGACTACGGTCTCCGTGAAGACAGGAACATTGCCTTTAACAGGGTCATAGCTGACAAAGCAGGATCAGATTGAATCCCAGCCTTACTCTGTTAGTCAGCGCCTCTACAAACAGTTTATGGGTGTCAGCTGTTTTTTTACTAGTGATCAATAACCAACCTGTCAATCAATAACCAATCAATCAGTGTGACCTGATGTTCTTTACTGTACTACTACCCAGCAGGACCGGGACCAGGACCCAGACGGGAGGACAAGAGGGAGAAGGAGAGAGAGAGACCCAGGGAGAGACCACATGAGAGGGAGAGGGAGAGAGAGCACAGCCCCTCCACTATGGCTTACAACAGGTTAGTCGAGGACGACGCGGCGACCGCGGGTTAGCCGAGGACGACGCGGCGGGTTAGCCGAGGACGACGCGGCGGGTTAGCCGAGGACGACGCGGCGGGTTAGCCGAGGACGACGCGGCGGCCGTGTTCTCCTAACAGTACATCTTCCCCGTACCGGGCTCGGACCAACGGTCCTCTGCTCGCTAACTAACACAAGTGACCGCATTCCTTGGCAAACCGGTTGAGCTATAGAAACATATTGAATATGATAGCTAGCTGTGGAGTTTGCTAGTGGTTAGAGGAGGCAGCTAGCCTAGTGGTTAGAGGAGGCAGGTAGCCTAGTGGTTAGAGGAGGCAGCTAGCCTGGTGGTTAGAGGAGGCAGCTAGCCTGGTGGTTAGAGGAGGCAGCTAGCCTGGTGGTTAGAGGAGGCAGCTAGCCTGGTGGTTAGAGAAGGCAGCTAGCCTGGTGGTTAGAGGAGGCAGGTAGCTAGCCTAGTGGTTAGAGGAGGCAGGTAGCTAGCCTAGTGGTTAGAGGGGACAGGTAGCTAGCCTAGTGGTTAGAGGAGGCAGGTAGCCTAGTGGTTAGAGGAGAGGCAGGTAGCCTAGTGGTTAGAGGAGGCAGGTAGCCTAGTGGTTAGAGGAGGCAGGTAGCCTAGTGGTTAGAGGAGGCAGGTAGCCTAGTGGTTAGAGGAGGCAGGTAGCCTAGTGGTTAGAGGAGGCAGGTAGCCTAGTGGTTAGAGGAGGCAGGTAGCCTAGTGGTTAGAGGAGGCAGGTAGCCTAGTGGTTAGAGGAGGCAGGTAGCCTAGTGGTTAGAGGAGGCAGGTAGCCTAGTGGTTAGAGGAGGCAGGTAGCCTAGTGGTTAGAGGAGGCAGGTAGCTAGCCTAGTGGTTAGAGGAGGCAGGTAGCTAGCCTAGTGGTTAGAGGGGACAGGCAGCTAGCCTAGTGGTTAGAGGGGACAGGCAGCTAGCCTAGTGGTTAGAGGGGACAGGCAGCTAGCCTAGTGGTTAGAGGAGGCAGCTAGCCTAGTGGTTAGAGGGGAGGCGGATAGCCTAGTGGTTAGAGGGGAGGCGGGTAGCCTAGTGGTTAGAGGGGAGGCGGGTAGCCTAGTGGTTAGAGGGGAGGCGGCTAGCCTAGTGGTTAGAGGAGGCGGCTAGCCTAGTGGTTAGAGGGGAGGCAGCTAGCCTAGTGGTTAGAGGGGAGGCAGGTAGCCTAGTGGTTAGAGGGGAGGCAGCTAGCCTAGTGGTTAGAGGGGAGGCAGCTAGCCTAGTGGCTAGAGGGGAGGCAGCTAGCCTAGTGGCTAGAGGGGAGGCAGCTAGCCTAGTGGCTAGAGGGGAGGCAGCTAGCCTAGTGGCTAGAGGGGAGGCAGCTAGCCTAGTGGCTAGAGGGGAGGCAGCTAGCCTAGTGGCTAGAGGGGAGGCAGCTAGCCTAGTGGCTAGAGGGGAGGCAGCTAGCCTAGTGGCTAGAGGGGAGGCAGCTAGCCTAGTGGCTAGCGGGGAGGCAGCTAGCCTAGTGGCTAGCGGGGAGGCAGCTAGCCTGGTGGCTAGCGGGGAGGCAGCTAGCCTGGTGGCTAGCGGGGAGGCAGCTAGCCTGGTGGCTAGCGGGGAGGCAGCTAGCCTGGTGGCTAGCGGGGAGGCAGCTAGCCTGGTGGCTAGCGGGGAGGCAGCTAGCCTGGTGGCTAGCGGGGAGGCAGCTAGCCTGGTGGCTAGCGGGGCGGCAGCTAGCCTGGTGGCTAGCGGGGCGGCAGCTAGCCTGGTGGCTAGCGGGGCGGCAGCTAGCCTGGTGGCTAGCGGGGCGGCAGCTAGCCTGGTGGCTAGCGGGGCGGCAGCTAGCCTGGTGGCTAGCGGGGCGGCAGCTAGCCTGGTGGCTAGCGGGGCGGCAGCTAGCCTAGTGGCTAGCGGGGCGGCAGGTAGCCTAGTGGCTAGAGGGGCGGCAGGTAGCCTAGTGGCTAGAGGGGCGGCAGGTAGCCTAGTGGTTAGAGCGTTGAGCCAGTAACCCAAAAGTTGCTAGATTGAACCCCCGAGCTGACAAGGTAAAAATCAGTTGTTCTGCCCCAAAACAAGGCAGTTAACCCACTGTTCCTAGGCCGTCATTGCAAATAAGAATTTGTTCTTAACTGACTTGCCTACTTAAATAAAAATTAACTCTGTTACTAGGGCCCTATAAAATCTGGAGACCGCGGACGGAATCGCAGAATCCAGACAATAAAAACTAAACGTATTGAACATGAATTAATTTGCCCCAAGTTTATCATAAGAGATTAGCAGAGTGCCATCAGTGATTCGCATTTCCACCAACTTTCTGAAGAGGCAACGAGGAATGCGTGGTTGCACTCAGCTACCCCTTTATGTAGCCGTTAGCCACGATGCTAATGAAAAATCTTCTGGTAGGTGCAACGTTTTCCGTTAACATTTAATTGAGAAGTTTTTTTTTTAACTACAAAGTAGCCTATGCTTTTACCTGGCTGAATGACATCATGATTATTTGCATTGGCGCGATTTGTTTAGCAAACTCTTACCATCACATGTGCTATAAAAACGCAGCTAACAGCCTCTTGCTCGGTGGGTAATGGAATTAAAGGGTAACTACAACCCTGCATAAAATATCAACAAACATGACCAGATCTCAAACCTGGTTTTAAGCTTTGTGTTGTGGACTTAGAACAATCCAATTTAGTTGTTTTTCTATTAATGTGTGAAACTGAGGAAAACCGAAACCTTGAGAAACAGAATTTTATTGGGCCTTATGTTACACGTTAACACACATTCAGTCCCATGCATGGTCACACATACACACCTCATCCAGTTTCACATGTTCTCTACCAAGAGAGAGCAAGATCTGTTTAAACAACGACCAACAGATTGACACACCTCATCTCACTGTCCAATCAGAAAGCATCTGTTTAACTTCTTATGGGCAGGTGGGACGGTAGCGTCCCACCTGGCCACCATCCGGTGAAATTGCAGAGCGCGAAATTCAAATTACAGAAATATAAATATTTAACATTCATGTAAATACAAGTATTATACATCAAAATAAAGCTTAACTTCTTGTTAATCCAGCTGCTGTGTCAGATTTCAAGGAGGCTTTATGGCAAAAGCACACCATGCGATTATCTGAGGACAGCGCCCCGCACCCAAAAGCATGAAAACATTTTTCAACCAGGCAGGTGCGACACGAAAGTCTGCAATAGCGATATAATAAATGTCTTACCTTTGATGATCTTCTTCTGTTGGCACTCCAAAAGGTCCCAGTTACATTCCAAGTGGTCCTTTTGTTCGATAAAGTCCTTTATATCCATAAAAACTCAGTTTAGCTGGTGTGCTTCATTCAATAATCCACTGGTTTCCCTCCTTCAAAATGCATCCAAAATGAATCCCAAACGTTACCAATAAACTTATCCAAACAAGTCAAACAACGTTTATAATCAAACCTCAGGTACCCTAATACGTAAATAAATGATCAAATTTAAGACGGAGAATAGTATGTTCATTACCGGAGACAAACAACAAAGAACACGCTTTCATTCACGCGCATGGAAACACTACAACCAAAATGGGAGCCACTTAGAAAAACTACAACTTCTAGCTCATTTTTCCAAAAACCAGCCTGAAACTCTTTCTAAAGACTGCAGTTCCTAGGGCTTCCACTAGATGTCAATCTGGGAGGACTTCGCCTCATAATAAACATGAAAGCCATTGGAAACAGTGGTAGGCTGAAAATTTGTCCTCTGGGTTTCGCCTGCCATATCAGTTATGTTATACTCAAACATTATTTTAACAGTTTTAGAAACTTTACAGTGTTTTCTATCCAAATCTACCAATTATATACATATCCTAGCTTCTGGGCCTGAGCAACAGGCAGTTTACTTTGGGCACGCTTTTCATCTGGACGTGAAAATTCTGCCCCCTACCCAAGAGAGGTTAAACGACCGACAGATTGACACAACTCATCTCACTGTCCAATCAGAAAGCATCTGTTTAAACAACGACCAAAAGATTGACACACCTCATCTCACTGTCCAATCAGAAAGCATCTGTTTAACAACGACCAGATTGAACAGTGAGTTGTTTCAATCAGAAAAGATGATTAGTCATGTCACTGTCCAGCGTCCAATGAGATATTCTGTCTGTCTGTGGTCTCCATAGTGATGAGGAGCGGTACCGCGGTTACCGGGAGTACCAGGCGGAGCGTGGCTACAGCGGCGGTGACCGTGGAGGAGGTGACCGTGGAGGGGGGGAGCGTGGAGGCGTAGACCGTGGGGGTGACCGTGGAGGGGGGGAGCGTGGTGGTGACCGTGGCAGTGGTGGTGAGCGTGGTGGTGGTGGAGGGGAGCGTCACAGAGAGAGGTCGAGCCGTGAGAAGGAAGAGAGACACAGAGAGAGAAGACACAGAGAGAAGGAGGAGGGGAGACACAAGTCATCACGCAGGTACGACACACACACACACACACACACACACACACACACTCTATTTCACCTCTTTGTTGTATCAGAATCAGAACTGTCTTCCTTTTCTCCCCCCTCTCTCTCTCCCCCTCACTCTCTCCCCCCTCACTCTCTCTCCCCCTCACTCTCTCTCCCCCTCTCTCTCTCTCCCCCTCTCTCTCTCTCCCCCTCTCTCTCTCTCCCCCTCTCTCTCTCTCCCCCTCTCTCTCTCTCCCCCTCTCTCTCTCTCCCCCTCTCTCTCACTCCCCCTCTCTCTCACTCTGAGCAGTAGCAGCAGGAGGAGACATGATAGTGAAGAAGGAGACGGTCACAGGAGACACAAACACAAGAAGAGCAAGAGAAGCAAGGAGGGCAAGGAACCTAGTGATGACATGGGAGGAGACCAGGAGAACCAGGACACCATGGAGTGACGAAGAGAACACCCTCCTCTGCCTCTCTCTCCTCCGCATCTCTCTCCCTCTGTTTCCCTCTATACGTCCCTCCATCTTTCTCCTCTCTCCATCTCTCCTCTGTTTCCCTCTATACGTCCCTCCATCTTTCTCCTCTCTCCGTCTCCCTCTGTATCCCTCTATACGTCCCTCCATCTTTCTCTCTCCATCACTCCCTCGGAGCACTGTTGTAGTTGATCATGCTCAGAGATTGTTGTTGTTTACCCGTTCCCTTCGTAGTCATGACGATCATAAACAACCCTCATCTTCTGTCATTTATTTTCGTCCCTCTATTTTCTTAACCAAACACCTCGCTGAAAGATGTCAATTTGTTGAATTAAAAAACAAGCTTTTGATAACTTCTGTGTGTTGGGTGGTTTCTGTGTGAGGCTGGGTGGTTTCATAGAGGCTAAAGTACAAGCCATAAGGGGTACATAGAGACTACATGACAAGTCATGTCATACAGTGCATTCGGAAAGTATTCAGACACCTTGACTTTTTCCAAATTTTGTTACGTTACAACCTTATTCTAAAATGGATTCAATTGTTTTTTCCCCTCATCAATACACACACAATACCCCATAATGACATCACAATACCCCATAATGACATCACAAACACCCCATAATGACATCACAAACACCCCATAATGACATCAAACACCCCATAATGACATCAAACACCCCATAATGACATCACAAACACCCCATAATGACATCACAAACACCCCATAATGACATCACAAACACCCCATAATGACAAAGCAAAACAGTTTAGAAATGTTAGAAAACTGACATCACATTTACATAAGTATTCAGACCCTTTACTCAGTACTTTGTTGAAGCACCTTTGGCAGTGATTACAGCCTTGAGTCTTCTTAGGTATGACGCTACAAGGTCGGCACACCTGTATTTGGGGAGTTTCTCCCATTCTTCTCTGCAGATCCTCTCAAGCTCTGTCAGGTTGGATGGAGAGACTGGTAGACTGGATTACTGTAAAATTACTATGAGACATTTTTAAAGGGGCTATAGAATAACTATCTTTAAAGTAATGACTCGGGACGTCGGTTATAAGATTAAAGCGTATTTTAATAATACTTCACGTTACATTTGACCACTTTAGATTCTATAAAACAATAAAAGAAAGTTGCTAGCGAAAGCCAGGCTTCATAAGTGGAGCATTTTCGTTCTCACTTCCACTTCCCGTCGCAAAGCATTTTGGTAATTGCAGTCTAAGACGCAATATACAGAAACAGCTCCATCATTGCATGGCTGCTAAAGTCCTCTTTTTCCCGGACATGTCCTCTTTTTGGACCTAAAAAAATGCGTCCGGCCGGGATTTCTAAATCGCCCAAAATGTCCGGGATTCTGCTTTTGCTTTCTACAGTCGCCATTCATTGTGTGCGTTTTTGGGGTTTTGCGTTGCTTTGACCTTTCTCTTTAGGTCCCGCCTTCTCACACGCCACCATTGGTGGGTCATGTAGGCGATACGCAAACATTGGTCAAACTGCATCTCAATCATTACCCTCACCATGGCAACAGCCAAGAGACAGAGCAGCAGCTTGCTTGTCAACAGTGGCACATGGCTCCAGAACAGCGTAAAAATGCCCAAACGCAAATGTAAATTTACAGACGATTTACATAGAAAATTCCCGTGTTTTCGTCTTGGTCGGGATCCGTGTGAAGCAGAATACATGACCTGCAAAGCTGGCACGTACGTGTCAGTGTCAAATAAAGGTGCTAGCGACCTAGAAGCCCACATAAGCTCCGCAAAACACAAAATTGCAGCTAAAGGAGAGAGTTCGTCAGGTAAATTTAACTGACTATTTTATGAGAGCAGGTCAAACAGAAGATGCTGTTACTGCTGCCGAGGGAGTTTTTGCATTCCACATCGACCACAGGGTGGCATTACGACCCCAGATATGGAGGAGAAACAGTCGCCTACTACTTCATCAACAACAAAACATAGCAGCTACTCGGGGTGTGCTCACATGGACATACACGTATTTGTAATTGTATCTGTAAATTGACAGTTGATAGTCGTTTTTAATATGCCTAAATAGATGTTGGCAAAATAACTTCCTGCAAATTCTCACTGCAAAAACAAACCTGGTGATTATGAGCAGCGCGCTGAGGTGTGCGGCGTGTGTGTGTGTGTGTGTGTGTGTGTGTGTGTGTGTGTGTGCGCACAGCCACGTTTGCTGTCACTCAGTCAGAATATGCATTAGCATCTCAACTTTATTCCCTACCCTTTACCTGCTAGTGAGATATTATGCACCACAAGATGCTGCTGAGAGGAGAACTGCTCATAAGAGTAAAGGTTGCAAGGTTATCATGTCAAAGTGGGTTATCCTCTCTTGGGTAGGGGGCAGTATTTTGACATCCGGATGAAAAGCGTGACCAAAGTAACACTGCCTGTTACTCAGGCCCAGATGCTAGGATATGCATATAATTGGTAGATTTGGATAGAAAACACTCTAAAGTTTCTAATAATGTCTGTGAGTATAACAGAACTGATTTGGCAGGTGAAACCCCGAGGACAAACCATCCAGGGGGGAAAATGTTGAGGTCATTGGATTTTCTAAGGTTTCCTCTGGGATACCCTTATTATTAGGAACCTGGTTGCAGTGCCTATGGCTTCCACTAGACGTCAACAGTCTTTAGAAATTGTTCAATGTTTTTTTTGTTGTCTTTATTTAACTAGGCAAGTCTGTTAAGAACAAATTCTTATTTTCAATGACGGCCTAGGAACAGCGGGTTAACTGCCTTGTTCAGGGGCAGAATAACAGATTTGTACCTTGTCAGCTCAGGGATTTGAACTTGCAACCTTTCGGTTACTGGCCCAACTCTCTAACCACTAGTGATACAGCCCGACATGATGCTTTCGATTGTGCATCTGTAAAAGTTTGAGGGTTTTAGGTGACAAGCCAATTTTCTTTAGCCTCCTGAGTTTGAAGAGGCTCTGTTGCGCCTTCTTCACCACGCTGGTAGCGAAACGAGTAGAGACCACACCTCCCAGGCAGTGGCCATGGTAGCCACGGAACCCCGTTTTTCTTTTGAGGAATGAAGAAGTAGTCCTATTCATTGTAAGTGTCACTCCAGGTGGACGCTACTGTTTTGGTGCGCGTGAACAGGAGCTCGTTCCACGTTGTTTTTATCCGGTATTAGAAACAGTTTATTCTGTCTTAAATTTGATCGATTATTTACATTTTAGGGTACCTGAGGTTGGATTAGGAACGTTGTTTGAAATGTTTGGACCAAGTTTACAGGTAACTTATTAGATACTTTGTAGGCATGTTGGGCGAGTTGAAACCGGTGTATTTCTGAATCAAACACGCCAAATAAATTGACCTTTTGGGACATAAAGAAGGACATTATCGAAAAAAAGGACCGCTTGTGATGTTTCTGGGACATTTTGGAGTGCCAACAGAAGAAGATCGTCAAAGGTAAGGCATTAATTATATCGCTATTTCTGACTTTTGTGTCGCACCTGCCTGGTTGAAAAATTATTTTCATGTGTTTGTATGCGTGGCACTGTCCTCAGATAATTGCATGGTGTGCTCTCGCCGTAAAGCCTTTTTGAAATCTGACACAGCGGCTGGATTAACAAGAAGATAAACTTTATTTTGATGTATAACATATATTTTCAAGAATGTTAAATATTTGAATTTAGTATTTTTGAATTTCGCGCTCTGCAATTTCACCGGATGTTGGCCAGGTGGGACGTGTCGTGTCTTTGGGCATCATTAAACTGAAGACATGTTTAGCAAATAACTCTCTGTAATTATTATTACGCAATTAAACTGATTAATCATGTAACTGTAATTAACTAGAAGTTCGGGGCACCAAGGAAAATATTCAGATTACAAAGTGATAATTTTCCTAATATAACTTTCCAGATATCATAATATCTGATCGATTATCTTCTGATTTAATGATGTATTTTTACCTCGCGTCAGTCTCATTCCAAACGTCGTAAACGTTATCTGCACGAACCCAGTCTTCACTAAGTCATCCATACATCAATTGTCTTAAAATCATTTATTTACTAAACTAAGTAATTCACAGAAAGCATACAAAACAGTAGGTATTGTTACAAAGAAATGGTGGAGGAATGGTCCCTAGTGGGCTAAACCGGCATGGCGGCTTGTTAAACAAAGGGGGGGGGGCGCGCAGCGGAGAAGACACTACAGAGTTGATAAATATTAACAATTGAAATGCTAGTCCTTTGCACATGAACGCTCACTCATTCGGGAACAATTGCTATCAATATATATATTTATGCTCAGTGTGTCGTCGGGATCCTTGTTGGAGAGTTCTGTTCTGTTGGAGAGTTCTGTTCTGTTGGAGAGTTCTGTTCTGTTGGAGAGTTCTCTCTCTCTCTCTCTCTTTCTCTGTTAGAATGGATCTTTCAAAGCAACATTTGTTCATGTCGTTATAGAATGCATGTTTCGTCGGTCTTCGCGTTCAATGATACCGAATTCCTAGCTGCAGACTAGTAATTAATATCAAAGACTTGTTATTATTCTGTCGGTATCGATAGTCTAAAAAGTTAACCACGTGGTATGGTTAACCTCTCTAGGGTATGTGGGACGAAATCGTCCCACCTACGTAACAGCCACTGAAATCCAGTGGCGCGATTTTTGAATCGTTAGAAATACTATTACTTCAATTTCTCAAACATATGACTATTTTACAGCTATTTAAAGACAAGAATCTCGTTAATCTAACCCCACTGTCCGATTTCAAAAAGGCTTTACAACGAAAGCAAAACATTAGATTATGTCAGCAGAGTGCCCAGCCAGAAAAAATCAGACACCCATTTTTCAAGCTAGCATATCATGTCACATAAACCCAAACCACAGCTAAATGCAGCACTAACCTTTGATGATCTTCATCAGATGACACACCTAGGACATTGTGTTATACAATACATGCATGTCTGTTCAATCAAGTTCATATTTATATCAAAAACCAGCTTTTTACATTAGCATGTGACGTTCAGAAAAAGCATAACCCCCGCAAACTTCCGGGGAATTTACTAACAGTTTGCTAAATTACTCACGATAAACGTTCACAAAAAGCATAACAATTATTTTAAGAATTATAGATACATTACTCCTCTATGCACTCGATATGTCCGATTTTAAAATAGCTTTTCGGATGAAGCACATTTTGTAATAATCTAAGTACATAGCCCGGCATTACAGGGCTAGCTATTTAGATACCCACCCAGGTCAGCCTCCACCAAAATCACATTTCCTATAAGAAAAATGTTCTTACCTTGCTTGTTCTTCATCAGAATACACTGCCAGGACTTCTACTTCAATAGCAAATGTTGGTTTGGTCCCAAATAATCCATCGTTATATCCAAACAGCGACGTATTGTTCGTGAGTTCTAGACACTATCAGAATGCTTCTTCACGGTCCCGCGCATGGCGCATTGGCGTGTCAAAAATGTCTAAATATTCCATTACCGTACTTCGAAGCATGTCAACCGCTGTTTAAAACCAATTTTTATGCCATTTATCTCGTAGATAAGTGATAATATTCCGACCGGGAGTATGCATTGAGCCTAAACAGCCGAATAAAATTTCTCCTCAGGAGCGACTCGTGCACGCGCCTCATTCAAAGGTCCTCTGAGTCGACACTTACAAAAGGTGATAATGTGTTTCAGCCTGAGGCTCCCTCGTAAACCTTCAGTTATTTCCCGGGCTCTGAGAGCCTATTGGAGCCCTGGGAATTGTCATGTTACAGCTAAGATCCTTACTTTTCAATAAAAAGATGCAAGACGCACGACTCCTTGTCAGACAGGGTACTTACTGCTTGAAACCTTGTCAGGTTTTTGCCTGCCATAGGAGTTCTGTTATACTCACAGACACCATTCAAACAGTTTTAGAAAATTCAGAGTGTTTTCTATCCAAACCTGAACAATAATATGCATATTCTAGCTTCTGAGTTGGTGTAGGAGGCAGTTAAAAATGGGAACATATTTTTTCCAAAATTCTCAATGCTGCCCCCTAGCCCGTAGAGGTTAAAGTTCAGTAGAGGGATGCATGGTCAAACCTATTGGCCAACTCGTAATGGAGTGGAGGCCTGGTCTAAAGAAAGAAACCCTGGGTGGGGGTTCATATACTGAACGTAGAAAAGGCTGTCACATGACGCCTTGTCCTGTCTGTGTCCCTGGGGGCGTGCCGGTGACTTGGTAAAACTTTAAGTAAAAAATACAATTCTCTCACTAATATCTTACAAGCATCCCAACATATTCCAAATAGGTGTATCCTTATTAATTAATTTTATACAACCATTTAGATGTAAGTCTCATAGCTGAGGCTATCATATAAACATTATTATGGTAATATGGCCGTATTGTCTCTCATGAGTTTCACAACATTGTACCAAACGGACCAGTTCGTAGCTGGATTCTTCACCAATCTTTTATACCTTCTCCAGAACATAAATGTCGTTCGGTTCCCCCGTCCTGTGCGGTGGAAGAATTCCTTTGTCTCCCTATGAAACCACTCTGTCTCAAAACTGGGGCCATGAGGCAGGACATTCCCTTTGGAATTTACGACCGCCTTCTGACCACAGCAGCCTGGGTGTAGGAGACAGAGGGAGATGGTGCAGAAGTAAGGGGATGGTAGAGGGGGAGGGGGTCAACTGTGCTCGCTGTACTCAGAAGGCAACATCATGACAGACGCCACCGTCCCACCTGCCCATAAGAAGTTAACAAAAGTAAAATATTTCTAAGACATGAAAACATGTTAAAAAGTAACTGTTAAAAAGCTGTCTTCTGTCCTTTGTACAGGAACAGGGTGAGTCCTTATCAAGCTCGCCTCTTCCTGCTCTTCTGAATCAATAACCGTCCTGTCCTTCGGGGCCCAGAGGAGATCCCTCCCCTAGGCGCAGCAGCACTGTCAGGCCGTGGCCGCCGGGACCTTGGGTGTTGTGGGGGATCCTTCGTTTGAGGTGGAGGCCTCTTTTCTTCTGTACCACCCCAGGGCTTCCGTGGCTACCATGGCCACTGCCTGGGGGGGTGGTCTCTACTCGTTTCGCTACCAGCGTGGGGAAGAAGGCGCAACAGAGCCTCTTCAAACTCAGGAGGCTAAAGAAAATTGGCTTGTCACCTAAAACCCTCAAACTTTTACAGATGCACAATCGAAAGCATCATGTCGGGCTGTATCACCGCCTGGTATGGCAACTGCAGTGCCGGCAACAGCATGGCTCTTCAGAGGGTGGTGTTGTCTACCCAATGCCGGGGGGCAAACTACCCGCCCTCCAGGACACCTACAGCCCCCGATGTCACAGGAAGGCCAAAAAGATCATCAAGGACAACAACCACTCGAGCCACTGCCTGTTCACCCCGCTATCAGAAGACAAAATGTATCTGTAAGGCCTTAGTTCACACTGGTTGATGCTTATTTATAAAACCCTTTTAGGCCTCACACCTCCCTATCTGAGATACCTACTGCAGCCCTCATCCTCCACATACAACACCCGTTCTGCCAGTCACATTCTGTTAACCTCTCTGGGAAATGTGGGACGCTAGCGTCCCACCCGCGGGACAACACTATTCAACAGCCAGTGAAATAGCAGGGCGGCAAATTCAAAACCACAGAAATCTCATAATTCAAATTTCTCAAAAATACAACTTTATATCCCATTTTAAAGATACATTTCTCGTTAATCCAACCACATTGTCCGATTTCAAAAAGGCTTTACGGCGAAAGCATAACATTAGATTATGTTAGGACAGCGCTGAGACAAGAAAAACCACACAGCCATTTTCCAAGCAAGGAGTGGCGTCACAAAAACCAGAAATACAGCTAAAATGAATCACTAACCTTTGATGATCTTCATCAGATGGCACTCATAGGACTTCATGTTACACAATACGTGTATGTTTTGCTCAATAAAGTTCATATTTATATCCAAAAACCCCATTTTCATTAGCGTGTAATGTTCAGAAATGTTTTGTCTCCCAAAACTTCCGGTGAATGAGCACATCAATTTACAGAAATACTCATCATAAACGTTGATAAAATATTAAACTGTTATTCAATGAATTATAGATACACTTCTCCTTAATGCAACCGCTGTGTCAGATTTAAAAAAAACTTTACAGCGAAAGCACACTTTGAAATAATCTGAGTAGAGCGCTCAGGCAAAAACAACAAGCAATACATACCCACCATTTTGGAGTCAACTAAAATCAGAAATAGCATTATAAATATTCAGTTACCTTTGATGATCTTCATCAGAATGCACTCCCAGGAATCCTAGTTCCACAATAAATGTTTGTTTTGTTCGATAAAGTCCATCATTTATGTCCAAATACCTCCTTTTCGTTCACGCGTTTAGTCCACTATTCCAAATGCAGGAAGCGCGCGCAAAATGTCACGACGAAAAGTCTAAAAAAGTTATATTTACGTTCGTAGAAACATGTCAAACGATGTATAGCATCAATCTTTAGGATGTTTTTATCATAAATCTTCAGTAAAGTTCCAACCGGACGATTCCTTTGTCTTCAAAAAAGAAAAGGAACACAGCTAACTCTCACGGAGGCTCGCGCCACTGAACTCATGTCATTCTCTCAGTCATCTGACTCTAGGACCTCTTATTCTCTCCCCAGTCACAGTAAAAGCATGAAACAACGTTCTAAAGACTGTTGACATCTAGTGGAAGCCTTAGGAAATGCTAAATGACCCCACAGACACTGTATACTGGATAGGGAATCACTTGAAAAACTACATACCACTTCCTGGTTGGATTTTTTTCTCAGGTTTTTGCCTGCCATATGAGTTCTGTTACACTCACAGACATCATTCAAACAGTTTTAGAAACTTCAGAGTGTTTTCAATCAAAATCTACTAATGATATGCATATGTACCTTCTGGGCCCGAGTAGCAGGCAGTTTAATTTGGGCACGTTATTCATCTGAATTTCCGAATACTGCCCCCTGTCACCATGAGGTTTTAAAGGTCCCCAAAGAACCCAGATCGCTGCTCTTTTCGGATCGCTGCAGCTAGTGACTGCAGAAACACTCCAACTTGACCATCAGACAATGAAAATAATATTACATGTGTTTACTTTTCACAAATAAATCAGGGGAGAGCGCGAACGCAGTCCCCCACTACCAGAAATTATGCAATCGAGATTTCCACATTTGGGAAATTCGCAGGGGTCAGCACAGCCGGAGTGCAATGGCTGAGCCTCGCCCTGGGTGAACCGCCTTCTTGATCACGGTGTCTCCCTTGCCAGGTAAGTATGAGTTGTACACATTGATAGAGGGGCACTCATTCCAGGACAAACGTGTTTGACTAACGGTTACCACTTCTACTACTGACAATACCACATCATATCGACCAGGGTCTAATAACGTCTACTAATACAGTTGCGGACCAAGCGGTGGAAAAGCGATGTACTTTGTTTTATTATATTATATTGCTGTCTGACTATTTTTCCCATCATGCAACACGGTAGAAATGCTGAAATCACATTCGTGCTTACACAGCCAACCGAAAGACACCAACTATTTCTGGTGTTTTGTAGCGTTCCAGACATTGTAGGAATAGTTTCATCACGCTTGTTTTCTGCTCCTCAGTAAAATATGATTCCACCATCGACCACAGGGTGGCATTACGACCCCGGATATGGAGGAGAAACAGTCGCCTACTACTGCAAATCAAATCTTATTGGTCACTTTCACGTGATTATCAGATGTTGTTGCGGGTATAGCGAAGTGCTTCTAGCTCCGACAGTGCAGTAATATCTAACAAATTACACAACATTTACCCAATACACACAAATCTCAGTAGGAATGAATTTACACTATACAAATATGGATGAGCGTTGTCAGAGCTGAACGGACTAAGATACAGTAGAAAAGTCCCACCCAGCAAACTGTCCTTAAAAAGACGACTATGCCCGACGGCTAATATACATTCGGTTTTGGTTGAAAGTTGAAAAGACGTCCGTCTACGGCCCGTTTCGGTTGAAAGTGAAAGATGAAATAATGTATTTTTCAGGTCGTTGTTTAAACGACTTGCAAATAACATCATTTCAGTGTACTTGTAGCCTATACACGTGGAGGCAGTAACCACAAAATGGTCTGTCATTTCTTTAAATGAACAATCACACTACTCATTACATTACTCCAGTATTTGCACAAAACATTCAGTCAAAGAACACGATATAAAACAGTGATAATAAACAAAATACAGTTAAGTTCAAATAAATATAATTAATTGAATAATTATCCATCAAAATGATAGCGCAGCGAAACACCAATGAAAAGGTACTTAGTGTCAACTAGGAAAATGAGAACCAAAACAAAATCATAGACTACATGGCGGTCTTAAAAAGCTGTCTGTCACCTCGCTGCGTATCCACCACTTCCGGCTCTACCAGGAGCTTGAGGTGGTCTGCCACAGCTCTCTGAACATCATGGTCAGTGGCCTTGCTGTTCCATTTCTAGACTGCAGCTCTTAACACCAAAATAAACACAGTAAGTTATAGAAAAGACTAATGGATATGGAGGATCTTACAGGTTCCCCACGACACTTAAATCAGCATTCAGGGCTCAAACCACCGGTTTATCACTAATCAATGGTGGATATTTTGTGTGGTGCAGTAATAATTATAATGTATTACATTTATTCAGAATAATTTACAAGTGGATAAATGTGTTTTGCTTTTCCACGTCTATCAAAAAAGATAAAACAATATATTTACAAGATAAGTTGTTAAAGTTGTCCTTCTCAGGGGTTGACAGTTGATTATGGCCGGGCTCAAACTTGCACGCAGTGTAGAAAAGACGAGGGCCTGTTTGAATGGCGCCAGTTGTCTCCTTCACTCCTCCCTAATAGACTATTATAATCACATTCATTGGTAAACTCTGAACAACTGCAGCCTAATATATTTGTCAATATGCAGAGATCGCAAGTAAACAATTCAAATTAAATGGTGGAATGTTTAGCGGACTGGTTGCTCAGGAGACAAAGGCAGATGAGCGCTATAGGCTACTATATATATATATATTGTTCCTGATTGCTTGGTACAGTGTAAACAACACAAAATAAATGATAGGTGTACCGGAGAGTTGATCTGTACTAATGAAAAACAATGATAAAGCCTTTATTATTATTATTTAGGCCATTGTATACTGTAGGATAATTATTCAAGAGAATGCTTGAATGTATTTAAATGCTGGACTAGTAGGTTGTGTGATGAAATGAAGTAATAATAAGGACTAATTGATAACAGGCCAGAAAGCTGAACAACACCAGCATAATGACATACTAGAGTCTGCTCTAATGAAGAACAACAAATGGTAAAGCTTTTATTAGGGCTACAGCAGAGCAAAATAAAAATAAACAGCATAATGACATACTAGAGTCTGCTCTAATGAAGAACAACAAATGGTAAAGCTTTTATTAGGGCTACAGCAGAGCAAAATAAAAATAAACAGCATAATGACATACTAGAGTCTGCTCTAATGAAGAACGACAAATGGTAAAGCTTTTATTAGGGCTACAGCAGAGCAAAATAAAAATAAACAGCATAATGACATACTAGAGTCTGCTCTAATGAAGAACAACAAATGGTAAAGCTTTTATTAGGGCTACAGCAGAGCAAAATAAAAATAAACAGCATAATGACATACCAGAGTCTGCTCTAATGAAGAACCACAAATGGTAAAGCTTTTATTAGGGCTACAGCAGAGCAAAATAAAAATAAACAGCATAATGACATACTAGAGTCTGCTCTAATGAAGAACGACAAATGGTAAAGCTTTTATTAGGGCTACAGCAGAGCAAAATAAAAATAAACAGCATAATGACATACTAGAGTCTGCTCTAATGAAGAACCACAAATGGTAAAGCTTTTATTAGGGCTACAGCAGAGCAAAATAAAAATAAACAGCATAATGACATACTAGAGTCTGCTCTAATGAAGAACGACAAATGGTAAAGCTTTTATTAGGGCTACAGCAGAGCAAAATAAAAATAAACAGCATAATGACATACTAGAGTCTGCTCTAATGAAGAACAACAAATGGTAAAGCTTTTATTAGGGCTACAGCAGAGCAAAATAAAAATAAACAGCATAATGACATACTAGAGTCTGCTCTAATGAAGAACGACAAATGGTAAAGCTTTTATTAGGGCTACAGCAGAGCAAAATAAAAATAAACAGCATAATGACATACTAGAGTCTGCTCTAATGAAGAACGACAAATGGTAAAGCTTTTATTAGGGCTACAGCAGAGCAAAACAAAACCAGAATTTGAGAACCTGTCATGTTGTGTTGACCGTTAAACATTTTTAGAACTTGCGTGTCAATCGGTTAAAAGGTCATTAAGGTCACATGATCACCTCATTCAAGGTGGGGGGCGGCAGGTAGCCTAGTGGTTTGAGTTGTTGGATCGAGCTGACAAGGTAAAAATCTGTCGTTAATAAACGACGACTGTTGTTAATAAATCTAAATTGCCAAGCTCCTAAAACCATTCTTCTCAAAAAGGGACTACACAAATTACCACCATGCAAATGAATAATTGGTTTAGAAGACAAAATAAGAATCTAGCCTATTAAAACAGACAGAGCAGGTCATTTTGATTCTGTGACCTTAGTGACCCTTTCAGCAATGGGAGGGTGTAGTAAAGGCTGTTCTTATGCACAACGCAACTCAGCGTTGCCTGGATACAGACTGTAACCATGTATTGTGTGGTTACGGTACCACAAAACCTGGAGGACTTTGTTTTTATGGCTATGGCACTCACAGCCATGATACAAATGTCATCATAACACATTGGCTCTCATGTAAAGGTCCCGTGTGGCTCAGTTGGTAGAGCATGGTGTTTGCAACGCCAGGGCTGTGGGTTCGATTCCCACGGGGGACCAGTATGGAGAAAAAATGTATAAAATGTATGCATTCACTACTGTAAGTCGCTCTGGATAAGAGCGTCTGCTAAATTACTAAAATGTATTATTGCTCAAATATACCATGGCTGTTAGCCAATCAACTTTCAGGGCTCAAACCTTTCAACACATGTTGATATGTTACAGCCTTATTAATTATTATTGGTCTTCATGGAGATACGGAACCTTGACTTTTAACACATGTTGATATGTTACAGCCTTATTAATTATTATTGGTCTTCATGGAGATACGGCACCTTGACTTTTAACACATGTTGATATGTTACAGCCTTATTAATTATTATTGGTCTTCATGGAGATACGGAACTTTCGGAAAGTATTCAGACCCTTTGACCTTTTCCGGAATTTGTAACGTTACAGCCTTAATCTTAAACTGTTTTTTTCCTCATCAATCTACAATATCCCATAATGACATCACAATACCCCATAATGACATCACAATACCCCATAATGACATCACAATACCCCATAATGACATCACAATACCCCATAATGACATCACAATATCCCATAATGACAAAGCAAAAATGGTTTTTTAGAAATTTTAGCAAATTTATTTAAAAAGAACTACCCGGAAATATCACATTTGCATAAGTATTCAGACCCTTTACTCAGTACTTTGTTGAAGCACCTTTGGCAGTGATTACAGCCTCAAGTCTGCTTGGGTATGACGCTACAAGCTTGGCACACCTGTATTTGGGGAGTTTCTCTCATTCTTCTCTGCAGATCCTCTCAAGTTCTGACAGGTTGGACGGGGAGAGTTGCTGCACAGCTATTTTCAGATCTCTCTAGAGAAGTTTGATTGAGTTCAAGTCCAGACTAGTCGGTACTGCGAATGTGTCTGGGAAACTGGCTCTGAGAATGGTTGTGTTGATATTCAGCCCCTCTCATGAACCTCTAACAGGCCAACACTGTACAGTGACTTCTGTACAGACTGTAACGTATCAAAATGTGAAAAAAGTCAAGGTGTCTGAATACTTCCCGAATGCACTGTATATATACCACAGCATATCTTTACTGTAATATATTCTACATATATACCACAGCATATCTTTATTGTAATATATTCTACATATCTACCACAGCATATCTTTACTGTAATATATTCTACATATCTACCACAGCATATCTTTACTGTAATATATTCTACATATCTACCACAGCATATCTTTACTGTAATATATTCTACATATCTACCACAGCATATCTTTACTGTAATATATTCTACATATCTACCACAGCATATCTTTACTGTAATATATTCTACATATATACCACAGCATATCTTTACTGTAATATATTCTACATATCTACCACAGCATATCTTTACTGTAATATATTCTACATATCTACCACAGCATATCTTTACTGTAATATATTCTACATATCTACCACAGCATATCTTTACTGTAATATATTCTACATATCTACCACAGCATATCTTTACTGTAATATATTCTACATATCTACCACAGCATATCTTTACTGTAATATATTCTACATATATACCACAGCATATCTTTACTGTAATATATTCTACATATCTACCACAGCATATCTTTACTGTAATATATTCTACATATCTACCACAGCATATCTTTACTGTAATATATTCTACATATATACCACAGCATATCTTTACTGTAATATATTCTACATATCTACCACAGCATATCTTTACTGTAATATATTCTACATATATACCACAGCATATCTTTACTGTAATATATTCTACATATATACCACAGCATATCTTTACTGTAATATATTCTACATATATACCACAGCATATCTTTACTGTAATATATTCTACATATCTACCACAGCATATCTTTACTGTAATATATTCTACATATCTACCACAGCATATCTTTACTGTAATATATTCTACATATCTACCACAGCATATCTTTACTGTAATATATTCTACATATATACCACAGCATATCTTTACTGTAATATATTCTACATATCTACCACAGCATATCTTTACTGTAATATATTCTACATATATACCACAGCATATCTTTACTGTAAATGTAGTGTAGTCAGTCTGTTAAGGTGAGGTGCTGTAAATGTAGTGTAGTCAGTCTGTTAAGGTGAGGTGCTGTAAATGTAGTGTAGTCAGTCTGTTAAGATGAGGTGCTGTAAATGTAGTGTTGTCAGTCTCAAATGACACCCTATTCCCTATGTAGTGACCTACTTTACACCAGAGCCACATAGGGCGCTATACATTATATCCCTGATACCTCCCTCCCTCCCTCCCTCCCTCCACCCCCCTTTCTCCTCCCTCTCTCCACCCTCCCTCCCTCCCCCCTCCACCCTCCCTCCACCCCCCCTTCTCCTCCCTCTCTCCACCTCTCTCTCCCTCCCTCCCTCCCTCCCTCTCTCTCTCCTCCCTCTCTCTTCCTCTCCCTTTCTCCCTCCCTCCATCCCTCTCTCCCTCTCTCTACCTCTCCCTCCACCTCTCCCTCCTCCCCTCTCCACCTCATGTCCCAACACAGAAAGTCCGTGTTTAAGGAACTAGAGGAAGAAATGGACTTTACGGGTAGAAGACAAAAACATCAGAGGTTTGTAACGTTCTTTATAATTTAATGTAGAAAGTGTTGTGGAGAAGTTAGGCTTTCATAGAGAGACAGATTATTTAAGGGAAACACACCTGAAGAATTGTAAAGTTAATACAATACTGATTTCAACTTTCCAAAATGATAAGTTTAGTCTTATTTACATTGGTGTTTATTGATATTGATTAGCCTAATCAATATGATCCAATGTGATGTTATAGGCTACAGGGATATGAGGTAGAGTATTATTGATATAGACTACAGGGCTATGAGGTAGAGTATTATTGATATAGGCTACAGGGCTATGAGGTAGAGTATTATTGATATAGGCTACAGGGCTATGAGGTATGGTATTATTGTTATAGGCTACAGGGCTATGAGGTATGGTATTATTGTTATAGGCTACAGGGCTATGAGGTAGAGTATTATTGTTATAGGCTACAGGGCTATGAGGTATGGTATTATTGTTATAGGCTACAGGGATATGAGGTAGAGTATTATTGTTATAGGCTACAGGGCTATGAGGTAGAGTATTATTGTTATAGGCTACAGGGCTATGAGGTATGGTATTATTGTTATAGGCTACAGGTCTATGAGGTAGGGTATTATTGTTATAGACTACAGGGCTATGAGGTAGAGTATTATTGTTATAGGCTACAGAGATATGAGGTAGAGTATTATTGTTATAGGCTACAGGGATATGAGGTAGAGTATTATTGGTAAAGGCGACTGACAGCACATTATCCTGATTATTATCCGCATGACGAAACTGCGTTGGAAGACGTGCATCGGAATTATGTAAATCTGTCACTATAGAAACACTCTGTTTTGACAAGTCAGTCAACTAAATGTGACGAGCAACAATGGTCATATAAACTATTTAAATGTAGGGCTAAATCAAAGGTGAAAATGCTTTCTGGCGACACCGATCAGGAAAGCGGTGGTCCGTTTTGCTCACTGCTGTGCGCTTGATATAAGTTGGCCGGTGCTCCGTTGCGTAATGTTACCCACTGGTTTAATCGGTGTCGGGACACCTTTCTTCTGAATACAAGCCCCGGTACAACGGGCGAGAGAAACTGATCGCACCTCATGTTAACTCAAGCAGTGCGTGTGTGTATTCACTAAGGGCACTATTCCAACGCCTTTCTTATACACGCCTTTCCTACGCACTTGTCATTAGTTTATATTCAGACTTGCCTTATTAAGTTGAATAACGGGTTTTGCAGGCGTGGCTCCCTCGCCTGCGCTGAATAAATGTAATTTAACCGCTGAAAACACCCACTTACCGGCCAAGAGGTTTTCTGGTGCAGTTTTCATTCAACAGCGTTTTCACACAAAATATATTGATAAATAATAAATACAGCGGTTTGATTCATCCTGAAAGTTGTCATATTCAAGTTGAATCCATGAAACATTGGAAGGTGTAAAAAAAAGTGTACAATAGAGGTTGAACAGGGAGGGTCCTACACATCTACCCTAATTCTCACTAATCATGGAACTGTATCACAACGGTCCAGTCGTCGTGAACCGAGCACCAGGTTTAACCTGCTCCGTGGGGTCTGAGATCCATAACGATTCAAACGGGCCACATTCTAATGCTAACGACCCTCAGGAACAACTTACACTGACGTGACAGAGGACAGAAAGGTGAACAGAATGCAATGATGCAACAATGTAAGATACAATTTGAAGAAAATTAACACTCAAGTGACAGTTCTAAATGTATGTGGGTATTCCTGACCGTGGTTCTCGATAGTGGCTGATATTTAATAACATGATACAAATTGTAAAATAAAACAGAGAAAAGCCAGGACATAGCCTATAATTAAAACATTCTGAAGCATACATCAACTTGGCAGGTTAAAGCGCGGGTGTTAAAATTGCATCCACACCAATTATGAGGGCATACCAGTAGCGGTGCGGGGATAAAATCACTGTTCATTCACGTCTTTCAACCGTGAGATAGACTATGGGCCTAAAGGCCAAGACATTAAGACACAGTGGCAGAATAAATTCAACCACCACAAAACCAGAAAGCAACCTCTGTCCGGTTAAATCCACACAGTATATTACATGTAACAGACATGACCTACAGCATGGTCAAGCAAGGTCGTGTGTCTGACATTTTCTGACCACTAAACAACTATTGATTTAGAACCACAGAGAGTTACTGCACGTTGTAAAGAACGGTTCATGGTACTGATGTCTGTGCGTGTTCATACAAGTAGAAAAACCATGTTGACTCACTCTACTTGTAGAGAAACACCAATGACATCCTCCTCTCTGTCATGTTGACAAAACGGTCTATCACTCTGTCATACAGTACACAGTCTATCACTCTGTTATACAGGACACAGTCTATCACTCTGTTATACAGTACACAGTCTATCACAGTACACAGTCTATCACTCTGTTATACAGTACACGGTCTATCACTCTGTTATACAGTACACAGTCTATCACTCTGTTATACAGGACACAGTCTATCACAGTACACGGTCTATCACTCTGTTATACAGGACACAGTCTATCACTCTGTTATACAGTACACAGTCTATCACTCTGTTATACAGTACACGGTCTATCACTCTGTTATACAGTACACGGTCTATCACTCTGTTATACAGGACACAGTCTATCACTCTGTTATACAGTACACGGTCTATCACTCTGTTATACAGTACACGGTCTATCACTCTGTTATACAGAACACAGTCTATCACTCTGTTATACAGTACACAGTCTATCACTCTGTTATACAGTACACAGTCTATCACTCTGTTATACAGGACACAGTCTATCACTCTGTTATACAGGACACAGTCTATCACTCTGTTATACAGTACACGGTCTATCACTCTGTTATACAGTACACAGTCTATCACTCTGTTATACAGTACACGGTCTATCACTCTGTTATACAGTACACGGTCTATCACTCTGTTATACAGTACACAGTCTATCACTATGTTATACAGTACACAGTCTATCACAGTACACAGTCTATCACTCTGTTATACAGTACACAGTCTATCACTCTGTTATACAGTACTCTGTTATACAGTACACAGTCTATCACTTTGTTATACAGTACACGGTCTATCACTCTGTTATACAGTACACAGTCTATCACTCTGTTATACAGTACACAGTCTATCACTCTGTTATACAGTACACAGTCTATCACTCTGTTATACAGTACACAGTCTATCACTCTGTTATACAGTACACAGTCTATCACTCTGTTATACAGTACACGGTCTATCACTCTGTTATACAGTACACAGTCTATCACTCTGTCATACAGTACACAGTCTATCACTCTGTTATACAGTACACAGTCTATCACTGTCATACAGTACACAGTCTATCACTGTCATACAGTACACAGTCTATCACTCTGTTATACAGTACACAGTCTATCACTCTGTTATACAGTACACAGTCTATCACTCTGTTATACAGTACACGGTCTATCACTCTGTTATACAGTACAGTCTATCACTCTGTTATACAGTACACAGTCTATCACTCTGTTATACAGTACACAGTCTATCACTCTGTTATACAGTACACGGTCTATCACTCTGTTATACAGTACAGTCTATCACTCTGTTATACAGTACACAGTCTATCACTCTGTTATACAGTACACAGTCTATCACTGTCATACAGTACATGCTTTTAGTTTCTGTTGTCCTAAACTACATGGCTAAAATACTTGCTCGCTAGCCTAACTTCCATTCATGGGTAACATTAGCTAGTTAACATTAGCCTTCTACATCTAGCTACATATTGAACTTCCATCCTCTCAGGCCAGGAGCACAACAATGTATGAATTAATGGTTGGATCAGAATCACCATTATAATCATTAGCCAGTATGGAGAATTAAATAAAACCACAAGTCCAAATCCCCATCTCCATCCATGGCTAATTTAGGAAAGGGACAATTTACACTAGCTAGCCACCACATGACAACAACACAAGGAGATAAAACAATTCAAGTTGTTTCTGTCAATGAAGTATGAATAGGATCTGATAGGAGTGACGCCAAAATCCAAACTGGTTTACCTTGACACTTTTTTTGGTGCCAGGACCAATCACAGTTGAGCTCGTTCAGTTTAGCTCAACGCTGATTGGCTAATTTCTAATACTTTTTTTTTTTATCAAGGGACATATTCTCTCTGGCTTCCCTTTGCCTTCAATGCTACAGGCAACAATGTCATACTGGTTTGGACAGCATCAGATACATGGTCTACACATACTGAGACAGAGAGGAGCTGTTTCACTGTCCAGACAGCATCAGATACATGGTCTACACATACTGAGACAGAGAGGAGCTGTTTCACTGTCCAGACAGCATCAGATACATGGTCTACACATACTGGGACAGAGAGGTGCTGTTTCACTGTCCAGACAGCATCAGATACATGGTCTACACATACTGAGACAGAGAGGTGCTGTTTCACTGTCCAGACAGCATCAGATACATGGTCTACACATACTGGGACAGAGAGGTGCTGTTTCACTGTCCAGACAGCATCAGATACATGGTCTACACATACTGAGACAGAGAGGAGCTGTTTCACTGTCCAGACAGCATCAGATACATGGTCTACACATACTGAAACAGAGAGGAGCTGTTTCACTGTCCAGACAGCATCAGATACATGGTCTACACATACTGGGACAGAGAGGTGCTGTTTCACTGTCCAGACAGCATCAGATACATGGTCTACACATACTGAGACAGAGAGGTGCTGTTTCACTGTCCAGACAGCATCAGATACATGGTCTACATGTAGAGAGACAGAGGGGCGCTGTTTCACTGTCCAGACAGCATCAGATACATGGTCTACACATACTGAGACAGAGGGGCGCTGTTTCACTGTCCAGACATGGAGTTATGGAGTCAGAGGATCCAACCAGGTAGACTAGCTGTTGTTATGGAGTCAGGGGATCCAACCAGGTAGACTAGCTGTTGTTATGGAGTCAGGGGATCCAACCAGGTAGACTAGCTGTTGTTATGGAGTCAGGGGATCCAACCACGTAGACTAGCTGTTGTTATGGAGTCAGAGGATCCAACCAGGTAGACTAGCTGTTGTTATGGAGTCAGGGGATCCAACCAGGTAGACTAGCTGTTGTTATGACGTCAGCTAATCGGGATCCAAGTCAAATCAAATCAAATGAATAACATATTGGACTGTGTATGTTTAAATGCAACTTGAAGTCTCTGTTTGAACTCTGACCTCAGACAGTAAAAGTGTTGTCATTGTTAATGGTTCCTCAACAATGTTCAGAAATATTGGCTGTTCTGTTATTTCTTATTGTAGCTGAGTGAGCTGTGACTGACATCTAAAATGAGTCTCTCTGTGGAGAGAGAGGAGGAGACCACTGCCTCCAAAATGAGTCTCTCTGGGGAGAGAGAGGAGGAGACCACTGCCTCCAAAATGAGTCTCTCTGGGGAGAGAGAGGAGGAGACCACTGCCTCTAAAATGAGTCTCTCTGGGGAAAGAGAGGAGGAGACCACTGCCTCTAAAATGAGTCTCTCTGGGGAAAGAGAGGAGACCTCTGCCTCCAAAATGACCCATGACACCAGTTCTAAGAGGTAAGAGATGAATTGTAAAATATATAGTTTGCTTAAAAATATCAAACTAATGAAGAGAATAGTGTTCCCAAATTACAATAAATATAGGACTAAATCATTCATTTAAAAGGCCAAAAATTTATTTACGAATTGCAGACAGTAGCTTTAAAAGAAACTTCAGGACTTCTATGAGTTCCATTATACAGTTGTTAACATGAAGTAGATGAGGTATTGATGAGGTATTGATGAGATATTGATGAGGTGATCTGTCTCCCTGTTTTGTTCAGTGTCCAGAAGTCCAGAGCAGAGTCACCTACAACCAGCCTGCTATCAATGAAGAGTGATCAGCCACCTGCTTTCAGCCAGGAACCATTACCAGATGACAATAAGGAAGTGGAGAGTTTGGACAGTGAGGATGTATTAAAGATCACATACAACCTTCTGGACAGAAGAAGTAAGACTGTGTTTCATGCAATATTACAAAGTAAGGTACACACACACGTACACACACACGCACACACACACACACACACACACACACACACACACACACACACACACACACACACACACACACACACACACACACACACACACACACACACACACACACACACACACACACACATACACACACACACACACACACATTAACTGATGAGTCCCATCTCCCATTGTTTTCCTACAGGTCAAACTCTGCTGACAGTCCAACAAGACATTAAGGCTAAACTGAAACACAAGTATCAACACACATCTGAAGGAATTGGACACCATGGAAACCAAAGTCTGTTAAAGGACATCTACACAGAGCTCTACATCACAGAGGGTGGAAGTGGAGGGCTCAATAATGAACATGAGGTTAGACAGATAGAGATGGCATCCAAGAAACAAACCACACAAGAGACACCAATCAAATGCAACGACATCTTCAAGCCTTTACCTGGACAAGACAAACCTATCAGAACTGTGCTGACAAAAGGAATCGCTGGCGTTGGAAAAACAGTCTCTGTGCAGAAGTTCCTCCTTGACTGGGCAGAGGGAAAAGCAAATCAGGACGTTCATTTCATGTTTCCTCTTCCTTTCCGTGATCTGAACCTGAAAAAGGACCAATACAGTCTGATGCAACTTCTTTCCCACTACTTCCCAGAGCTGAAAGAGATTGACAGCATTGAAGATGGTGAAACCAAATCTGTTTTCATTTTTGATGGTCTGGATGAGTGTCGACTTCCTCTAGACTTCAAAAACAATGAGAAGTGCTGTGATGTCACGAAGCCAACCTCAGTGGACGTGCTGCTGACAAACCTCATCGAGGGGAATCTGCTTCCCTCTGCTCTCCTCTGGATAACGACACGACCTGCAGCAGCCAATCAGATCCCTCCTGAGTGTGTTGACCAGGTGACAGAGGTACGAGGGTTCAATGATCCACAGAAGGAGGAGTACTTCAGGAAGAAAATCCCAGATCAGAATCTGGCCAATGAAATCATCACCCAAATAAAAACATCAAGGAGCCTCCACATCATGTGCCACATGCCAGTCTTCTGTTGGATATCAGCCACTGTCCTTGAGATGATACTGAAAGAGGCAGAGAAGGATGAAGTCCCCAAAACTCTGACCCAGATGTACTCACACTACATTCTCATCCAAATCATTGTGAAGAACAGGAAGTACAACAAAGCCACAGAGACAAACCCAAAGGAACTGTCTCAGTCAGACAAAGAGATGATCCTGAAACTGGCCAAGCTGGCTTTCCAACAGCTGCAGAAGGGCAACCTGATCTTCTATGAGGAGGACCTGAGAGAGTGTGGCCTTGATGTCACAGAGGCATCAGAGTACTCAGCATTGTGTACAGAGATCTTTAAAGAAGAATCTGGGCTGTACCAAGAGAAGGTCTACAGCTTTGTGCATCTGAGCATTCAGGAGTTTCTAGCAGCAGTGCATGCTTTAGAATCATGTCTGGACAAGAAGGAAAATGTTTTCTCCCCCACTAGTGATGAAGAGAAGGAGTCAATCCAGTTGTCTGACTTACACAGGAGAGCAGTGGACCAGGCCTTGAAGAGTGAGAATGGACACCTGGACCTGTTCCTCCGCTTCCTTCTGGGCCTCTCACTGGAGTCCAATCAGAATCTGTTACGAGGCCTCCTGACACAGACAGGAAGTACCACACAGAGCAATAAGAAAACAGTTAAGAGAACAGTCAGGTACCTTTCAGACAAGATCAAGTACGAATCCTCACCAGAAAGGGTCATCAACTTGTTCCACTGTTTGAATGAACTTGGTGCCAACTCTCTAGTTGAAGACATGCAGACCTCCCTGCGATCAGGAACTCTTTCAGAAACAAGACTAGAACCTGACCAATGTTCAGCCCTGGCCTACCTGTTACTGATGTCAGAGGAGGTGCTGGAGGAGTTTGACATGAAGACATACAACACATCAGAGGAAGGTTATCAGAGGTTGCTGCCGGTAGTTAAAACCTGCAAGAGAGCACTGTAAGTTCTGTTATTGTGTTGATGTATACAGTATCATTATAATGAAGGATTTGTTTTTTTTAACAGATTATCTCCTCTCTCCAGACTAGCTAGCTGTAAAGTCACATATAAATCCTGTGAGACTCTGGCCTCAGCTCTGCAGAAACCAAACTGCCCCCTGAGAGAACTGGACCTCAGCTACAATGACCTGGGAGACAGAGGAGTGGAGCTGCTCTGTGTTGGACTAACCAGTCCACTCTGCAACATACAGACACTAGTGTGAGTTAAATATCTTCAGTATGAGTTATTATGTGGATGTTTTAAACATGTGTTAATCATGTGATCTTCTGCCCTCTAGTCTAGGTCAGTGTGGTCTGACAGAGGGTTGCTGTTCAGTTCTGGCCTCAGTCCTGAGTTCACCCAACTCACAACTGAAACAACTGGAGCTGAGAGACAATGACCTGCAGGACTCAGGAGTTACACTGCTGTCTGCTGGACTGGAGGATCCAGACTGTAAACTACACATACTGGGGTAAGTACAGCTGTTTCAGTCAGGTCTGTACTGAGCTGAGTTACACTGCTGTCTGCTGGACTGGAGGATCCAGACTGTAAACTACACACACTGGGGTAAGTACAGCTGTTTCAGTCAAGTCGGTACTGAGTTCAGTAAAACAAATACTCTAAAAATCTGTTGTTTTATCAAATTGTTTGTGTCATGGACAAATGTATGGCTGTCCTACAAGATGATTGACACCAGTACATCAACCTAGACAGCTGTTGTGTGTCTCTCTGTAGGCTGTCTGGCTGTCTGGTCACAGAGGAGGGCTGTGCTGCTCTGTCTTCAGCTCTGAGGTCAAACCCCTCCCACCTGAAAGAGCTGGACCTGAGCTACAATCACCCAGGAGACCCTGCAGGAGGACTGCTTTCAGCTGCTCTGGTGGATCCCACATATAAACTGATGAAGCTGAAGTAAGTCAGAATAGATGTCTTAATAGTGTGAGCAGTGGTTGTGTCATATGTAGTGTAGTAGGTTCAGTAACATGAGGACATGATGGTAGAATTAAGGGGAAGTTTACCCAGCAGGCTACCCAGTTTACCAGCAGGCTACCCAGTTTACCCAGCAGGCTACCCAGTTTACCAGCAGGCTACCCAGTTTACCCAGCAGGCACTCCAACACAGCATACATCATCACCACATGAATACTCTTCTTCTGCATCTCTGATATCCTGTTGGAATTGTACTCCGTTCTGTATGCAGTAGGTAGGATAGAATACCTGTATGTCTCTAGTAATGAATTGTACTCTGTTCTGTATGCAGTAGGTAGGGTAGAATACCTGTATGTCTCTAGTAATGAATTGTACTCTGTTCTGTATGCAGTAGGTAGGATAGAATACCTGTATGTCTCTAATAATGAATTGTACTCTGTTCTGTATGCAGTAGGTAGTATAGAATACCTGTATGTCTCTAGTAATGAATTGTACTCTGTTCTGTATGCAGTAGGTAGGATATAATACCTGTATGTCTCTAGTAATGAATTGTACTCTGTTCTGTATGCAGTAGGTAGTATAGAATACCTGTATGTCTCTAGTAATGAATTGTACTCTGTTCTGTATGCAGTGGGTAGGATAGAATACCTGTATGTCTCTAGTAATGAATTGTACTCCGTTCTGTATGCAGTAGGTAGGGTAGAATACCTGTATGTCTCTAGTAATGAATTGTACTCTGTTCTGTATGCAGTAGGTAGGGTAGAATACCTGTATGTCTCTAGTAATGAACTTGGATAGTGCACCAGAACACAACAATGTGGTTTAAATGTTGACTGCTTTATTAGGTCTTTGTCAGTCAATAACCTGTTTCTCCTACAGTGTGGATCATGGTGGAGAGTACAGGCTGAAATCAGGGCTGAGGAAATGTAAGTCTCTTCAATCCTAATTAACTGCATATTCAAAACTATAGTAACATAGTAACTAATCAATACTTGTTCTGTATCTACAAAACAACATTTTATATCAAGATGTGGTTTGCTTAAGCTCTCCTTTTGTCTACAGATGCCTGTCATCTCACCCTGGACCCAAATACAGCAAACCCAAACCTGATTCTGTCTGAGGGGAACAGGAAGGTGACATGTGTGGAAGAGAGGCAGCATTATGAAGACCATCCAGACAGATTTGACTGTCTTTACCAAGTTCTCTGCAGAGAAGGCTTATCTGGATCTCGTTATTACTGGGAGGTGGAGAGGGATGGTAGCATGGCTGACATTGGTGTGGTGTACAAAGGAATGAAGAGGAAGGGATGGGAGGATAACAGTTGGATTGGAGGCAATAAGAAGTCCTGGTGTTTACTCTGCTCTCATATAGGTTATCACATTAACCATCCTGGAGTCAACAGATCCATCCCTGGTCCTGTTTCTAACAGAGTTGGAGTCTATCTGGACTGGCCAGCTGGTACTCTGTCCTTCTATAGTGTGTCCTCCTCTGGTACACTGACACACCTTTACACAGAACACACCACATTCACTGAACCCCTCTATCCTGGGTTTGGGATTTCCTTCTTCTCAGAGACCTCAGTGACCCTGTGTCAGATAGATGACCAACACATTCAGAGGTGAGTCATATAGAAATGTTTATCATTTCTTTACCTCTGGAATCATTTCTATAATTACATTAGTAGTGGTGTGTTTTAATGTGTTCTGTTGGACCTACAGACAGTTAGATTAGTAGTAGTGGTGTGTTTTAATGTGTTCTGTTGGACCTACAGACAGTTAGATTAGTAGTAGTGGTGACTTCACATCTCTAGGGGTTTTCCTCAAGATATGCAATGTCACCATCAGTATTGATTTTATCAAAGTTGACATAGAGGGTTATGTCACATTTACATAATTTAGCATATGCTCTTCCCCGGTGGGAATCGAACCCACAACCCTAACATTGCAAGCACCGTGCTCTTCCAACTGAGCTACACAGGACCACATTTTGAAGTTGACATAGTATGTTATGTCACATTTGACAATGCACCCTACATAGGGAGCTGTTCTGTCACCATTTATACACATTTTGTATTGCTTATGAAGACTGTATGTATGCTATATAAAGCCTTTATAAGTTGTAATTAGTTTTATCACAGTCTATCCTTCTGCTTTACCAACACCAGAGACCATGGTGGAGAGAGTTGTATCAAGCCTGGACCTGAGGACACCAGAGACCATGGTGGAGAGAGTTTTATCAAGCCTGGACCTGAGAACACCAGAGACCATGGTGGAGAGAGTTGGATCAAGCCTGGACCTGAGAACACCAGAGACCATGGTGGAGAGAGTTGTATCAAGCCTGGACCTGAGAACACCAGAGACCATGGTGGATATAGTTGTATCAAGCCTGGACCTGAGAAATGTGAGTGTTAACTGATAATTGTTTGTTAAATCAAAATACTTTTAAAGCGTTCATTATAGTTGAGTCCCAGACAAAGAACACAATCCACAATCATGATCTATTGTCATAACAAACTTAAAGGTAGAGTCAGCGATTATGACGTAGATGCACAAATCAAACAGCTTAGAGGGTCAATTTCTACAACAACTAAGAGCGTTGTACCGCAAGGCTAGACGACTGTTTTGTTTCCGTGGTTACCACTCTGTAAGAGAGTGAAGAGAACCCGTGCACATGGGCAGATACTGTTTGACTGTGTGAGAGAGAAGTCAGACATCTTGCTCATCACAATATCTGTGGTGCTGCTCGTACATCATCATTTATCTGACTCTACCTTTAAGCTCTCATCCTAGGATCTACCAGATATCAGGCCCCAACATCTACAAAACATGGACCAGAACGATGTTGTTTCCTGCTTCCACAAACATTCATTAATATAACACTAATGTCAGATTATGGTATGCTAATGAGTGTACATTCTGAGACTGTTGATCACTTATATTTATTTTATTACAAGTCTATTTAATAATTATTAATTCATTATTACATGAGATTGTCCATTTTAAATAACAACTTCTTTTCACTTTAGGGATTCCTCAGAGCTGTAAGACTTGTGACCATGTTGAGGTAAGTCATAATGTCAATTCTTACTTTTACATACCTGCAGGAGTCAAGCACAGTCTCAAAGCCAGGTGTGTACTGACCAACCATTCATACTGGGATATAGACAGTCCTGTGTTCTGCTTTAGTAATATAAACACAGTCTCAAAGCCAGGTGTGTACTGACCAACCATTCATACTGGGATATAGACAGTCCTGTGTTCTGCTTGTAGGCATGCAGGATTTTAGATGTTGTCACCTTTGTTCATTAGACAGTGTAATCAATATATCACCAGCATTTCATGTAACATTGAATAAATACATTAGATCAGTCACTTTGGTTAATGGGCCAGTTCCCCAGACACAGATTAAGTCTAGTCCTGGACCTTAAAGAACTTTCTATTGAAACTTCCATTGAGCGTGCTTTAAGTCCAGCGCTAGACTCAATCTGTGTCCAGGAAACAGGCCCCATATGTATTACTGACATGCTTGTCCTTGTTCAGGACTCCACACACTGGCTTCAGATTGAACCCTTGACTTCCACTGTCCAGGGAGTGACAATGTTCAGGTAAAATAACTACTTTTAACATTTCATTCCACCTGCTAGTGTATTTCCCCATTACCTTTGGGAATAGTCTTCTAATCCAACCTCTCCATTTGACCATTGACCCTCTCTACCGTATCTTGTTGTTGCCCTCAGACACAGGACACCCAAAGGGAGTTATGAGTGCACAGTGTCTGGGCTCCGCTGGCTGTGTGAGAGAGATGTCATTCTGAAGTATCACTTCAGGAACTGGGAACCCTACAGTCAACTTCTGAAAGACATGCAGTACACACAAGGTGGTCCATTGCTGGACATCACTATGGAGTTAGGTGAACTGGAGGAAATTCATCTGCCACACTTTGTCTGTTTAGGTAAAACCATATAGAAATAGTATTCAGAAAGACATTTCCATGTAACTGAGTTTCACTTCCTGAATTAATGAATTAGCTATTCTGGGAGTTAGAGTTTACTGTGATCTGGTACTGCATATTCTTTGTGTTTTAGTTGGATGAATAATACAATATTTGTCTTTCTGTCTCCTTTTTATTGTGTTGTTCAGGGACCAACCCTTCCCTGAGGAATGAGATGAAGATTCTTCATGTAGAGGAACATGGAGTGTCTTTAGAGGAAGTGCATGAGGTCACCAGATTCCATGCTAAGATTCTCCATCCCAAGTTCTCAGCTATCTCTGTTATACTGAGCTATGTCTTTTCTTGGAACGTAGATGTCCACTGTGACGTGGTCCTCTATATGGCAGTAAAAAAGGAAACAGTAATTTCAAGGCTGTACCTGCTCCTCAGAAACTCCAGTCAGAAAGAGGTGATACACTATCATTGAAGTGACAACATGTGTATGTTGAAACTTACAAAAGGAAAGCTGATAATCTCTAGATTACAAAGAAAACATGCAGCTCTGTGAGAAATCAATTTCTGTCTCATTAATTTGAAGAGCCAGTAGATGGCACACTTATCTCTGGGCGAAGGAGATCCCAATGCCCCGGGGCATTGAAGGGGACATTGCCCCGGGGCAGTGAAGGGGATATTGCCCCGGGGCAGTGAAGGGGACATTTCCCTGTGTAGGGTGCTGTCTTTCACATGGGACGTTAAACAGGTGTCTGTGGCCACTAAAGATCCCATGACACTTATCGTAAGAGTAGGGATGTTAACCCCGGTGTCCTGGCTAAACTCCCAATCTGGCCTTCATACCATCAATGCAACCTAATCATCCCCAGCTTCCAATTGGCTCATTCATCCCCTGTCCTCTTCCCCAGGTCGTTGCTGTAATAGAGAATCTCTTCTCAGTCAACTTACCTGGTACACCTTTAAAATAATATCCTGCTAAAATAAAGATAATAAATCAATAACGATTATGTTGACAAAATTGGATTGCTCAGTGAGCTGCATGTTGTGTGAATTTTGAGACTACATTGTTCTGACTACTACATTGCTCATTTTGTAGGCTGTTCAGGAACGGGAGAAAAATCAGATGTCCCAAGGATATTCAGAATTTCTCCTGTCAAGTCCAAACGGGTCCTTAAAGCTGAACAGTTGGTTTGCGTTCAAGAATCCCCACTCCACTTCCATCTATCCAGAGGTGCAGTTTTAGCAGGCTGAGGACATTAATCTGTCATATTGTATATGAATAACTGGAATATCATTCTATTTCACTCTCTCTCTCTGTCTGTTGTCTCAATCGTTGCACCATATGGCCTTCTACAGAAGATTCAGCTGTTACCTGCAGACACCACACCAAGCTGTTGTCAGATGATAATGGGAAACACAGGGGTTGACATTGAGATGGAGTTAATCGGGGAAGATGAGAGGACAGTATGGAAATCAGTGGTATCAAAAGGTAAGAAATACTAGACATAAACAGTATGTCCATCATCAATGTCCTTTTCTAACAGATGCTATTAAAATGTTTTATGATATTTGCTATTGTTTGTTTTTCAGATGTATACAGCAACGACTCTCATCCAATATGTAAGTTTGTTTTTGTGGATGAGGTTCCAGAGCTAACGTCTCTTCAAGTTGTGATGAAGGACACTGATGAAGGTCTTCATGAGTCATGTTCAGTGGGGTGATTAAGGTCTTCATGAGTCATGTTCAGTGGGGTGATGAAGGTCTTCATGAGTCATGTTCAGTGGGGTGATGAAGATCTTCAATGAGTCATGTTCAGTGGGGTGATGAAGGTCTTCATGAATCATGTTCAGTGGGGTGATGAAGGTCTTCATGAGTCATGTTCAGTGGGGTGATGAAGGTCTTCATGAGTCATGTTCAGTGGGGTGATGAAGGTCTTCATGAGTCATGTTCAGTGGGGTGATGAAGGTTTTCATGAGTCATGTTCAGTGGGGTGATGAAGGTCTTCATGAGTCATGTTCAGTGGGGTGATGAAGGTTTTCATGAGTCATGTTCAGTGGGGTGATGAAGGTCTTCATGAGTCATGTTCAGCGGGGTGTAATGATATAGAACATTGACAGTTTTGCAGGGCTCTGTATATCTATCTACATCACATTTTATTGTGTTACAAAGTGGGATTAAAAGGGATTTCATTGTCATTTCTTGTCAACAATCTACACAAAATACTCTCTAATGTCAAAGAATATATATATATATTTAGATATAAATTAAATACCTAAAATAGTGTTTCCATAAGTATTCAGCCCCCTGAGTCAATACTTAGAAACACCTTTGGCAGTGATTACAGGTGGGAGTCTTCTTGGGTAAGTCTCTAAGAGCTTTACACACCTGGATTGTACAATATTAGCCCATTTATTATTTTCAAAGTTCTTCAAGCTCTGTCCAGATGTTGGAGATCATGGCTAGACAGCCATTTTCACATCTTGTCATAGATTTACAAGCAGATTTAAGTCAAAACTGTAACTTGGCCACTCAGGAACATTCAATGTCTTCTTGGTAAGAAACCCCAGTGTAGATTTAACCTTGTGTTGTAGGTTATTGTCCTGTTGAAAGGTGAATTCCTCTTCCTGTGTCTGGTGTAAAGCAGGCTGAACCAGGTTTTCCTCTAGGATTTTGCCTGTTCTTAGCGCCATCCTGTTTCTTTTCATCCTGAAAAACTCCCCAGTATTTGCTGATGTCAAGCATTCCCATACCATGATGCAGCCACCACCATGCTGGAAAATAAGGAGGCATTTACTCAGTGATGTGTTGGATTTGCCCCAAACATGAGGCTTTGCATTTGGGCCAAAAAGTGTCTTCCTTTGTAGATGTTTTTTACAGTATTACTTTAGTACCTTGTTGCATATAAGATGTTTTGGAATATTTTTATTCTGTGTATTTGTATTCTTCTTTTCTCTCTGTCATTTAAGTCGTTATGATGGAGTCACTACAATGTTGTTGTTCCATCCTCAGTTTTCTCCTGTATGGGGGACACGTCCACTTTGACATTACAGAGTATTTTCAGTAGATTGTTGACAAAACATTACAATTAAATCCATTTTAATCCCACTACGTAACACAATAGAGAAATCCAAGGGGTGTGAATACTTTTGCAAGGCTCTGTCTGTTATGTAGAATAGACAATCGTGTCAGCCAGGGTACGTGTCAATTCCAAATAAGTCAGTCAATTCAGGAAGTTAACTGAAATTCCAATTCAATAAACGGAAAAGGGCATCAATTTTCAATGACTTATAGGAAGACCATTTTTATTTATTTGTTATTTTAATTGACTGACTTGAATGTGAATTGACTACAACCCTGGAGTCAGCTCTATTCAAGAAATGACTATCAGGGGAATGAGAACTGGAGAGACTGTTAGATGTAGAAACAGCTGCTGTTCACCCTAAACACATATTCATTTAATTCACCCCCCTTCAGCATTAACACTCCCTGGGATTCCTGCTGAGGAGTTTCTGAAGAAACACAGAGCTATACTCATTCAGGGAGTCAAAAACCCAATGCCAATAGCAGATGATCTGTCGTCAAAGGGCATGATTGGTGATGAAGAGTACTCCAGAATAAAAGCTGAAACAACTGAACAGGACCGAATGAGAGAACTACTGAGATCAGTCCTCCCTAAAGGACCAGAAGTGACGGGAGCTTGTCTCAAAGCTCTCATTGAACATGAATACCATCTTGTTAAGCACTTGAGTGGATCTAGGTAAGACAGTTTAATTTGATCTCTCCCTTGAATATGTGGAATGATTAAATATAGGTCAAATAAAAACATAGCTACCCAGATCAAAGAGAAAGTATTTTTCAGAATGGAAGCATGTTTTTGTGTTGCTGTCCGTAATAAATGACTCTTATTATAGTTCTATCATAGGACCATCACCACATCATTATCTCAGGTGTATCATAGGACCATCATCACATCATTATCTCAGGTGTATCATAGGACCATCATCACATCATTATCTCAGGTGTATCATAGGACCATCATCACATCATTATCTCAGGTGTATCATAGAACCATCATTATCTCAGGTGTATCATAGGACCACCATCACATCATTATCTCAGGTGTATCATAGGACCATCATCACATCATTATCTCAGGTGTATCATAGGACCATCATCACATCATTATCTCAGGTGTATCATAGGACCATCATCACATCATTATCTCAGGTGTATCATAGGACCATCATCACATCATTATCTCAGGTGTATCATAGAACCATCATTATCTCAGGTGTATCATAGGACCATCATTATCTCAGGTGTATCATAGGACCATCATCACATCATTATCTCAGGTGTATCATAGAACCATCATCACATCATTATCGCAGGTGTATCATAGGACCATCATCACATCATTATCTCAGGTGTATCATAGGACCATCATCACATCATTATCTCAGGTGTATCATAGGACCATCATCACATCATTATCTCAGGTGTATCATAGGACCATCATCACATCATTATCTCAGGTGTATCATAGGACCATCATCACATCATTATCTCAGGTGTATCATAGGACCATCATCACATCATTATCTCAGGTGTATCATAGAACCATCATCACATCATTATCTCAGGTGTATCATAGGACCATCATTATCTCAGGTGTATCATAGGACCATCATCACATCATTATCTCAGGTGTATCATAGGACCATCATCACATCATTATCTCAGGTGTATCATAGGACCATCATCACATCATTATCTCAGGTGTATCATAGGACCATCATCACATCATTATCTCAGGTGTATCATAGAACCATCATTATCTCAGGTGTATCATAGGACCACCATCACATCATTATCTCAGGTGTATCATAGGACCATCATCACATCATTATCTCAGGTGTATCATAGGACCATCATCACATCATTATCTCAGGTGTATCATAGAACCATCATCACATCATTATCTCAGGTGTATCATAGGACCATCATCACATCATTATATCAGGTGTATCATAGGACCATCATCACATCATTATCTCAGGTGTATCATAGGACCATCATCACATCATTATCTCAGGTGTATCATAGGACCATCATCACATCATTATCTCAGGTGTATCATAGGACCATCATCACATCATTATCTCAGGTGTATCATAGGACCATCATCACATCATTATCTCAGGTGTATCATAGGACCATCATTATCTCAGGTGTATCATAGGACCATCATCACATCATTATCTCAGGTGTATCATAGGACCATCATCACATCATTATCTCAGGTGTATCATAGGACCACCATCACATCATTATCTCAGGTGTATCATAGGACCATCATCACATCATTATCTCAGGTGTATCATAGGACCATCATCACATCATTATCTCAGGTGTATCATAGGACCACCATCACATCATTATCTCAGGTGTATCATAGAACCATCATCACATCATTATCTCAGGTGTATCATAGGACCATCATCACATCATTATCTCAGGTGTATCATAGGACCATCATCACATCATTATCTCAGGTGTATCATAGAACCATCATCACATCATTATCTCAGGTGTATCATAGAACCATCATTATCTCAGGTGTATCATAGAACCATCATTATCTCAGGTGTATCATAGGACCACCATCACATCATTATCTCAGGTGTATCATAGGACCATCATCACATCATTGTCTCAGGTGTATCATAGAACCATCATTATCTCAGGTGTATCATAGAACCATCATTATCTCAGGTGTATCATAGGACCATCATCACATCATTATCTCAGGTGTATCATAGGACCATCATCACATCATTATCTCAGGTGTATCTCACTCCTCATTCTTCTCCATACTTTCTGATCTCTCTCTTCCCTTCTCCTCCATCCTCTGTCTTGTAGCACCTAATCTGAAGATGCTGAGGCCTGTCTCCTAGTCTGTGGACAAAGACACTTCTTCACCTAATCTGAAGATGCTGAGGCCTGTCTCCTAGTCTGTGGACAAAGACACTTCTTCACCTAATCTGAAGATGCTGAGGCCTGTCTCCTAGTCTGTGGACAAAGACACTTCTTCACCTAATCTGAAGATGCTGAGGCCTGTCTCCTAGTCTGTGGACAAAGACACTTCTTCACCTAATCTGAAGATGCTGAGGCCTGTCTCCTAGTCTGTGGACAAAGACACTTCTTCACCTAATCTGAAGATGCTGAGGCCTGTCTCCTAGTCTGTGGACAAAGACACTTCTTCACCTAATCTGAAGGTGCTGAGGCCTGTCTCCTAGTCCGTGGACAAAGACACTTCTTCACCTAATCTGAAGATGCTGAGGCCTGTCTCCTAGTCTGTGGACAAAGACACTTCTTCACCTAATCTGAAGATGCTGAGGCCTGTCTCCTAGTCTGTGGACAAAGACACTTCTTCACCTAATCTGAAGATGCTGAGGCCTGTCTCCTAGTCTGTGGACAAAGACACTTCTTCACCTAATCTGAAGGTGCTGAGGCCTGTCTCCTAGTCTGTGGACAAAGACACTTCTTCACCTAATCTGAAGATGCTGAGGCCTGTCTCCTAGTCTGTGGACAAAGACACTTCTTCACCTAATCTGAAGGTGCTGAGGCCTGTCTCCTAGTCTGTGGACAAAGACACTTCTTCACCTAATCTGAAGATGCTGAGGCCTGTCTCCTAGTCTGTGGACAAAGACACTTCTTCACCTAATCTGAAGGTGCTGAGGCCTGTCTCCTAGTCTGTGGACAAAGACACTTAAATGATTGTAAGGGAAATGTTAATGTTTGCTATTCTTTTAACAAATGTCTGTGTTTTATTCATGTGCTGTTCTATAAACCAATGTGTGTGTTCATCAAGTGTCTGACTGTACAATCCTCACTATCAGGAGCTGTAATTTGGCAGTAAGCCCAGATGTTGTTTTGAGAAGGAGATATCTCAGTTTCAAGGTCTCATCTTAGAGAGAAGAAGACTGGTGAGGTGTTGGTCTGTTAAATGTTATGAACCAGTATTGGTCAGTCACATGAATGAAACAAAATGGTAATGATTCATTAATTATCCTAAACCATGCAAATATAACTTGTCTGTGTATAGACGTATATAAGACAACTGCTGGGAATGACCAGGGAGAGATCCTGATTGACATGTGTACTATGGTACATTGAGTTGGGTCTGACCAGGGAGAGATCCTGATTGGTTGGAACCTCTCCAGCTCGCTGACAATAAACAATGATTCGTTTTAGATTGACTTCGAGTGTCTCTGTGTGGAAGAATTTCATCTACATGATTTTGAAAACTGGAATGATCTCTTGTCCTATACAGATGGGGAGGCTGATAGTCAGGCTAGTCAAAGATACACATCACCACGTTGACATCTTGACCAAAGACCTTCCTTAGATTCTTTATGGGATTACAACTCACTCTGTCTGAAGGAAGTGAGGAAATGGACTCACTAAAGGTGATAGCTGAGAGGACAGAGAAGGCACGTGACCTCATCGACATGGTGTTGAGAAAAGGAACTGAGTCATGTTCCAGGATGAACAACCTTCTTGGGGAGCTGGACCCCTGTCTTTGTTCACAGCCTCAGATCAACAGTTGTAGTCAACCCCTGGGTGTGGGGAGACCAGGCAGAATAGACAGGCAGGATGTTTCAACATGTTCTTACTGTCTGTTGCTTTAACCCCTGGGTGTTGGGAGACCAGGCAGAATAGACAGGCAGGATGTTTCAACATGTTCTTACTGTCTGTTGCTTTAACCCCTGGGTGTTGGGAGACCAGGCAGAATAGACAGGCAGGATGTTTCAACATGTTCTTACTGTCTGTTGCTTTAACCCCTGGGTGTGGGGAGACCAGGCAGAATAGACAGGCAGGATGGTTCAACATGTTCTTACTGTCTGTTGCTTTAACCCCTGGGTGTGGGGAGACCAGGCAGAATAGACAGGCAGGATGGTTCAACATGTTCTTACTGTCTGTTGCTTTAACCCCTGGGTGTGGGGAGACCAGGCAGAATAGACAGGCAGGATGGTTCAACATGGTCTTACTGTCTGTTGCTTTAACCCCTGGGTGTGGGGAGACCAGGCAGAATAGACAGGCAGGATGGTTCAACATGGTCTTACTGTCTGTTGCTTTAACCCCTGGGTGTGGGGAGACCAGGCAGAATAGACAGGCAGGATGGTTCAACATGGTCTTACTGTCTGTTGCTTTAACCCCTGGGTGTTGGGAGACCAGGCAGAATAGACAGGCAGGATGTTTCAACATGTTCTTACTGTCTGTTGCTTTAACCCCTGGGTGTGGGGAGACCAGGCAGAATAGACAGGCAGGATGGTTCAACATGTTCTTACTGTCTGTTGCTTTAACCCCTGGGTGTGGGGAGACCAGGCAGAATAGACAGGCAGGATGGTTCAACATGGTCTTACTGTCTGTTGCTTTAACCCCTGGGTGTGGGGAGACCAGGCAGAATAGACAGGCAGGATGGTTCAACATGGTCTTACTGTCTGTTGCTTTAACCCCTGGGTGTGGGGAGACCAGGCAGAATAGACAGGCAGGATGGTTCAACATGGTCTTACTGTCTGTTGCTTTAACCCCTGGGTGAGGGGAGACCAGGCAGAATAGACAGGCAGGATGGTTCAACATGGTCTTGCTGTCTGTTGCTTTAACCCCTGGGTGTGGGGAGACCAGGCAGAATAGACAGGCAGGATGGTTCAACATTTTTTTAAATAGTTTATACACAATATCTATAAATTTGTAAATGTGCATGCACAAAAATATTGAGATTTATAATCTTGGCTCATGTTTCCAGTTAAAAATCAGACCGGTTGTAAAACGGTGTCCTCGTGAACTAGCGTTAACCTCCCTGGGCTAGTGGGACGCCACCGTCCCACCTAGTCAACAGCCAGTGGAATCACGTGGCGCGAAATACAAATACCTCAAAAATGCTATAACTTCAATTTCTCAAACATATGACTATTTAACACCATTTTAAAGACAAGACTCTCGTTAATCTAACCACATTGTCCGATTTCAAAAAAGGCTTTACAGCGAAAGCAAAACATTAGATTATGTCAGGAGAGTACCCTGCCAAAAATAATCACACAGCCATTTTCAAAGCAAGCATATATGTCACAAAAACCAAAACCACAGCTAAATGCAGCACTAACCTTTGATGATCTTCATCAGATGACACTCCTAGGACATTGTTATACAATACATGCATGTTTTGTTCAATCAAGTTCATATTTATATCAAAAACCAGCTTTTTAAATTAGCATGTGATGTTCAGAACTAGCATTCCCACCGCAAACCTCCGGTGAATTTACTAAATAACTCATGATTAACGTCCACAAAATACATAACAATTATTTTAAGAGTTATAGATACAGAACTCCTTTATGCAATCGCAGTGTCAGATTTTAAAATAGCTTTTCGTCGAAAGCACATTTTGCAATATTCTGAGTACATAGCCCGGCCATCGCGGCTAGCTAATTTGACACCCACCAAGTTTGGCCCTCACCAAACTCAGATTTACTATAAGAAAAATTGAATTACCTTTGCTGTTCTTCGTCAGAATGCACTCCCAGGACTTCAACAACAAATGTTGTTTTGGTTCCAAATAATCCATAGTTATATTCAAATACCTCCGTTTTGTTCGTGCGTTCAGGACACTATCCGAAGGGTGACGCGCGAGCGCATTTCGTGACAAAAAATGTCAAAATATTCCATTACCGTACTTCGAAGCATGTCAAACGCTGTTTAAAATCAATTTTTATGCTATTTTTGTCGTAAAATAGCGATAATATTCCAACTGGGCGACGTATTCATTCAAAGGCTGAAAGAAAAATATGGAAAATTCTCATGAACGCGCTTCTCAGTCTCACTGTTCCCAGGCTGACCACTCACAAACAGAGCTGCTGTACTTCGCCCAGAGACTGCAGACACCCCATTACACTTTCTGGCGCCTTCTGAGAGCCAATGGAAGCCTTAGAAAATGTGACGTTACAGCAGAGATGCTGTATTTTCGATAGAGATGCAACTGAAGGACAACAAATTGTCAGACAGGGCACTTCCTGTATGGAATCTTCTCAGGTTTTTGCATGCCATATGAGTTCTGTTATACTCACAGACATCATTCAAACAGTTTTAGAAACTTCACAGTGTTTTCTATCCAAATCTCCTAATAATTTGCAAATATTTGACTCTGGGCCCGAGTATTAGGCAGTTTACTCTGGGCACGCTTTTCATCCGGAAATGAAAATACCTTAAAAAGTTAATTATATCGCTATTTCTGACTTTTGTGTCGCACCTGCCTGGTTGAAAAATGATTTTCATGTGTTTGTATGCGTGGCACTGTCCTCAGATAATCGCATGGTGTGCTTTCGCCGTAAAGCCTTTTTGAAATCTGACACAGCGGCTGGATTAACAAGATAAACTTTATTTTGATGTATAACACATGTATTTTCAAGAATGTTAAATATTTGAATTTAGTATTTTTGAGTTTCGCGCTCTGCAATTTCACCGGATGTTGGCCAGGTGGGACGCTACTGCCCATAAGAAGTTAACAAAAGTAAAATATTTTTAAGACATGAAAACATGTTAAAAAGTGACTGTTATAAAAAGCTGTCTTCGGTCCTTTGTACAGGAACAGGGTGAGTCCTTATCAAGCTCGCCGCCTCCTGCTCTTCTGAATCAATAACCGTCCTGTCCTTCGGGGCCCAGAGGAGATCCCTCCCCTAGGCGCATCGCCCTAGGCGCAGCAGCGCTGTCAGGCCGTGGCCGCCGGGACCTTGGGTGTTGTGGGGGACTCTTCGTTTGGGGTCGAGGCCCCCTTTCTTCTGTACCACCCCAGGGCTTCCATGGCTACCATGGCCTCTGCCTGTGGGGTGGTCTCTACTCGTTTCGCTACCAGCGTGGTGAAGAAGGCGCAACAGAGCCTCTTCAAACTCAGGAGGCTAAAGAAATGTGGCTTGTCACCTAAAACCCTCAAACTTTTACAGATGCACAATCGAAAGCATCATGTCGGGCTGTATCACCGCCTGGTATGGCAACTGCAGTGCCCGCAACAGCATGGCTCTTCAGAGGGTGGTGTTGTCTACCCAATGCCGGGGAGCAAACTACCCGCCCTCCAGGACACCTACAGCCCCCGATGTCACAGGGGGGCAAACTGGAAGGCCAAAAAGATCATCAAGGACAACAACCACTCGAGCCACTGCCTGTTCACCCCGCTATCAGAAGACAAAATGTATCTGTAAGGCCTTAGTTCACATTGTTTGATGCTTATTTATAAAACCCTTTTAGGCCTCACACCTCCCTATCTGAGATACCTACTGCAGCCCTCATCCTCCACATACAACACCCGTTCTGCCAGTCACATTCTGTTAACCTCTCTGGAAAATGTGAGACGCTAGCGTCCCACCCGCGGGACACACTATTCAACAGCCAGTGAAATAGCAGGGCGGCAAATTCAAAACCACAAAACTCTCATAATTCAAATTTCTCAAAAATACAACTTTATATCCCATTTTAAAGATACATTTCTCGTTAATCCAACCACATTGTCCGATTTCAAAAAGGCTTTACGGCGAAAGCATAACATTAGATTATGTTAGGACAGTGCTGAGACAAGAAAAACCACACAGCCATTTTCCAAGCATGGAGTGGCGTCACAAAAACCAGAAATACAGCTAAAATGAATCACTAACCTTTGATGATCTTCATCAGATGGCACTCATAGGACTTCATGTTACACAATACGTGTATGTTTTGCTCAATAAAGTTCATATTTATATCCAAAAACCCCATTTTCATTAGCGTGTAATGTTCAGAAATGTTTTGTCTCCCAAAACTTCCGGTGAATGAGCACATCAATTTACAGAAATACTCATCATAAACGTTGATAAAATATTAAACTGTTATTCAATGAATTATAGATACACTTCTCCTTAATGCAACCGCTGTGTCAGATTTAAAAAAAACTTTACAGCGAAAGCACACTTTGAAATAATCTGAGTACAGCGCTCAGGCAAAAACAACAAGCAATACAGATACCCGCCATTTTGGAGTCAACTAAACTAGAAATAGCATTATAAATCTTCAGTTACCTTTGATGATCTTCATCAGAATGCACTCCCAGGAATCCTAGTTCCACAATAAATGTTTGTTTTGTTCGATAAAGTCCATCATTTATGTCCAAAAACCTCCTTTTCGTTCACGCGTTTAGTCCACTATTCCAAATGCAGGAAGCGCGCGCAAAATGTCACGACGAAAAGTCTAAAAAAGTAATATTTACGTTCGTAGAAACATGTCAAACGATGTATAGCATCAATCTTTAGGATGTTTTTATCATAAATCTTCAGTAAAGTTCCAACCGGACGATTCCTTTGTCTTCAAAAAAGAAAAGGAACACAGATAACTCTCACGGGAGCTCGCGCCACTGAACTCATGTCATTCTCTCAGTCATCTGACTCTAGGACCTCTTATTCTCTCCCCAGTCACAGTAAAAGCATGAAACAACGTTCTAAAGACTGTTGACATCTAGTGGAAGCCTTAGCAAGTGCAAAATGACCCCACAGACACTGTATACTGGATAGGGAATCACTTGAAAAACTACATACCACTTCCTGGTTGGATTTTTTTCTCAGGTTTTTGCCTGCCATATGAGTTCTGTTACACTCACAGACATCATTCAAACAGTTTTAGAAACTTCAGTGTTTTCTATCAAAATCTACTAATGGTATGCATATGTACCTTCTGGGCCCGAGTAGCAGGCAGTTTAATTTGGGCACGTTATTCATCTGAATTTCCGAATACTGCCCCCTGTCACCATGAGGTTTTAAAGGTCCCCAAAGAACCCAGATCTGTTGGTCCCTGCTCTTTTCGGATCGCTGCAGCTAGTGACTGCAGAAACACTCCAACTTGACCATCAGACAACGAAAATAATATTAAATGTGTTTACTTTTCACAAAGAAATCAGGGGAGAGCGCGAACGCAGTCCCCCACTACCAGAAATTATGCAATCGAGATTTCCACATTTGGGAAATTCGCAGGGGTCAGCACAGCCGGAGTGCAATGGCTGAGCCTCGCCCTGGGTGAACCGCCTTCTTGATCACGGTGTCTCCCTTGCCAGGTAAGTATGAGTTGTACACGTTGGTAGAGGGGGACTCATTCCAGGACAAAGGTGTTTGTCTAACGGTTACCACTTCTACTACTGACAGTACCACATCATATCGACCAGGGTCTAATAACGTTTACTAATACAGTTGTGGACGAAGCGGTGGAAAAGCGATGCACTTTGTTTTATTATATTATATCGCTGTCTGACTATTTTCCCATCATGCAACACGGTAGACATTCTATATACATTGAACTGTTTGTCTAAATGTCCGTCTGATTACACACAAGTAGGCGATGTACCAAAATGCTGAAATCACATTCGTGCTCCCACAGCCAACCGAAAGACACCAACTATTTCTGGTGTTTTGTAGCGTTCCAGACATTGTAGGAATAGTTTCATCACATACGACCCCAGATATGGAGGAGAAACAGTCGCCTACTACTTCATCAACAACAAGACATAGCAGCTACTCGGGGTGTGCTCACATGGACATACTCGTATTTGTAATTGTATCTGTAAATTGACAGTTGATGGTCGTTTTTAATATGCCTAAATAGATGTTGGCAAAATAACTTCCTGCAAATTCTCACTGCAAAAACAAACCTGGTGATTATGAGCAGCGCGCTGAGGTGTGTGTGTGTGTGTGTGTGTGTGTGCGTGCGTGCGTGCGTGTGTGTGTGTGTGCGCACAGCCACGTTTGCTGTCACTCAGTCAGAATACGCATTAGCATCTCAACTTTATTCCCTACCCTTTACCTGCTAGTGAGATATTCTGCACCACAAGATGCTGCTGAGAGGAGAACTGCTCATAAGAGTAAAGGTTGCAAGGTTATCATGTCAAAGTGGGTTATCATGTCAAAGTGGGTTATCCTCTCTTGGGTAGGGGCAGTATTTTGACATCCGGATGAAAAGCGTGACCAAAGTAAACTGCCTGTTACTCAGGCCCAGATGCTAGGATATGCATATAATTGGTAGATTTGGATAGAAACACTCTAAAGTTTCTAATAATGTCTGTGAGTATAACAGAACTGATTTGGCAGGTGAAACCCCGAGGACAAACCATCCAGGGGGGAAAATATTGAGGTCATAGGATTTTCCAATGTTTTCTCTGGGATACCCTTATTATTAGGAACCTGGTTGCAGTGCCTATGGCTTCCACTAGACGTCAACAGTCTTTAGAAATTGTTCAATGTTTTTTTTATTTTTTTATTTTATCTTTATTTAACTAGTCTGTTAACTAGGTAAGTCTGTTAAGAACAAATTCTTATTTTCAATGACAGCCTAGGAACAGTGGGTTAACTGCCTTGTTCAGGGGCAGAACAACTGTGTTGTACCTTGTCAGCTCAGGGATTCGAACTTGCAACCTTTCGGTTACCGGCCCAACTCTCTAACCACTAGGCTACCCTGTTGTCCGAGGCGGTGATACAGCCCGACATGATGCTTTCGATTGTGCATCTGTAAAGTTTGAGGGTTTTAGGTGACAAGCCAATTTTCTTTAGCCTCCTGAGTTTGAAGAGGCTCTGTTGCGCCTTCTTCACCACGCTGGTAGCGAAACGAGTAGAGACCCCCCCCCCCCCAGGCAGTGGCCATGGTAGCCACCGAACCACCCCGTGTGTCTGTCTTTGCTCTTCCTTCCTCTATGACTGACGGAGGGCCAGCGGCTGACTGAGAGGTAATGACGCAATAAGGCCCGAGGGGGTGTGGTATATGATAGCAGATTATAGGCTTTGAGGCTTTTAAAGGCAACGTTCCCACGCTGTCGGAGACGGCGTTCACGGTAAACGCTGCATGTTGGCTCAATCAGAAATGACCTTGACATTTCTATGGTGGAATCTGTAACGCTTCAGCGATAACATATTAAATAGTGCCCTCAATCTAGGCCAAAGGCTTTGTCCTGTTAATGTTTAACTACAGTAAGGGATACATAGACTACAATAGAAGCCATAAGGGATACATAGAGACTACATTAGAAGCCATAAGGGATACATAGAGGCTAAATTACAAGCCATAAGTGGTACATAGACTACATGACAAGTCATGTCATACAGTGCATTCGGAAAGTATTCAGACACCTTGACTTTTCCCACATTTTGTTACGTTACAACCTTATTCTAAACTGCATTACATTGTTTCCCCCCTCATCAATCTACACACAATACCACATAATGACAAAGCAAAAATAAGTTTTTAGAATTTTGGGCAAAATAATTTGGGGTATGATCCAAGACTGTGTCGCAGTCGGCCCTCCAAAGGGCGATGCAGGTTAGGAGAATTAATGTAGCAGGTTAGGGGATTTAACATAGCAGGTTGGGAGAATTAGGTTAAGGTTATGAAAAGGGTTGGGTTAGCTAAAATGCAACACATTTCAACTTTTGACGTTAATTTGACAGAAGCTTTATCCCTTCTAGCCATGACCTGTTTCCTCCGACACATTGGTACGGATGACTTCCGGGTTAAGTGAGCAGTGTGTTAAGTAGGCAGTTTGGCGGGTCATGTTTCGGATGATACGTCACTACCATCAACTCTCCCGAGCCCAGCATTGCCTGAAATCGGCACTTTGGTGCACATTTTTAAGGATACACCTCAGATATTGTCACTCCTCCCACCTTCGTGCAGGCAAGCTTAAAACGGGTAAATTACCGATCCTTGCGCACAGATTGAAAAATAGTAGCGCGCGGGTCATAACTGCCAATGAGCACGCGTTTGACAATTGTGCTGACTTAACAGCAGCCAAAAATAGAGCTATAGTTTTAACAACTTCACTGTGAACCCTAACAAGTCTTCTAATGGTTTAGTGTTCAGTATCTTCTGTCATTATTGGTACATGTTGACTGGTGAAATTTTGGGGGGGTATTTGAAATTGTCAAATAAAACAAAATACAATTACAGAGATCAGACTGCATAGTAACCATATATGTTATCACACACACACACACACACACACACACCCACACCCTCAAAACACACACATGCATCATAGGGTGGTATAAAGTAAACCAACTGGTTCCTACAGGGAGGAGATGTATCAGGGAAACACTTTGTACGAAGACTCTCCCTTCAGTATCAGTGATAACTCAACTCTCCCTTCAGTATCAGTGATAACTCAACTCTCCCTTCAGTATCAGTGATAACTCAACTCTCCCTTCAGTATCAGTGATAACTCAACTCTCCCTTCAGTATCAGTGATAACTCAACTCTCCCTTCAGTATCAGTGATAACTCAACTCTCCCTTCAGTATCAGTGATAACTCAACTCTCCCTTCAGTATCAGTGATAACTCAACTCTCCCTTCAGTATCAGTGATAACTCAACTCTCCCTTCAGTATCAGTGATAACTCAACTCTCCCTTCAGTATCAGTGATAACTCAACTCTCCCTTCAGTATCAGTGATAACTCAACTCTCCCTTCAGTATCAGTGATAACTCAACTCTCCCTTCAGTATCATTGATAACTCAACTCTCCCTTCAGTATCAGTGATAACTCAACTCTCCCTTCAGTATCAGTGATAACTCAACTCTCCCTTCAGTATCAGTGATAACTCAACTCTCCCTTCAGTATCATTGATAACTCAACTCTCCCTTCAGTATCATTGATAACTCAACTCTCCCTTCAGTATCAGTGATAACTCAACTCTCCCTTCAGTATCAGTGATAACTCAACTCTCCCTTCAGTATCAGTGATAACTCAACTCTCCCTTCAGTATCAGTGATAACTCAACTCTCCCTTCAGTATCAGTGATAACTCAACTCTCCCTTCAGTATCAGTGATAACTCAACTCTCCCTTCAGTATCATTGATAACTCAACTCTCCCTTCAGTATCATTGATAACTCAACTCTCCCTTCAGTATCATTGATAACTCAACTCTCCCTTCAGTATCAGTGTTGACTCTCCCTTCAGTTCACCAGACAGCAGGATGGAGAGCAGAGATCAACACAGAGGGGAGAAATAGATTACTACTGTAAGTTGCTGTTGTGAGGGTGTGGTGTGTCTTATTTCATTTTTATGTAACCTTTATTTAACCTTTTTTTATCTAGGCAAGTCAGTTAAGAACAAATTGTTATTTACAATGACGGCTTAAAGGGGAACAGTGGGTTAACTACCTTGTTCAGGGGCAGAACGACAGATTTTGACCTTGTCAGCTCGGGGATTCAAGCCAGCAATCTTTCGGTTACTGGCCCAACGCTCTAACCACTAAGCTAGCTACCTGCCACCCCAGTCTCAGTGTGTGTGTGTGTGTGTGTGTGTGTGTGTGTGTGTGTGTGTTGTAACAGAATGCTACATGTGACTAAGAGGAGGTCAGTAACAGCAGATAATTGACAGGCTCATCACACAGTAACAGGTTTATACCGGTGTGAACTGGAAGTAGCCTAAACCTATGGATGTTACATTGAACTGGGTGAATGGAATATGAATGACAGTAACCTAAACCTATGGATGTTATATTGAACTGGCTGAATGGAATATGAATGACAGTCATCCAACATGCTGTAATAGAAATAAGGCCATGCTCATGAAAAAAGGAATTGTCCTCCCTCATCTTAAACGGCACTGTCCGCCACTGGGCAGGACCTTTTTCTATGGAAGAAGCCCTTTGTTATTCTAAGCTTTTTAACTAACTCATCAATATGCTTTTTAACCTTGTACTGCAGTGGGCTGAATCAGGCTCACACAGAGTGATTCTGGGTAGTCTTAACACATCTACTTTGAATGAAAAGTATACACCTTACACACATGGTTATGGGCTTAGATAAAAGAATACACCTGTATCATGTCAGATACAGAGATGAAATGTATTACATTTAGAGTTTTTATCCCAATATTACCAGTGGTGGAAAAAGTACTCAATTGTCATACTTGAGTAAAAGTAAAGATACCTTAACAGAAAATGTCTCAAGTAAAAGTGTAAGTTACCCAGTAAAACACTACTTGATTAAAAGTCTAAAAGTATCTGGTTTTACATGTACTTAAGTACAGTGGTAGAAAAAGTACTCATGTTTCATACTTGAGTAAAAGTACAAAGTAAAAGTAAATGCTATACATCAGATCAGAGGCAGTAGGGATGACAAAGCGTTATATTGATAGGTGCCATAATTCTGTCCTGCCTGAGCCTTTTTGATGCTCCCAAACTTGATGTTTTAATACAGCTTTGGTGATTAAGATTTATTTTTAAAAGTGGTCTCACGAGCAAAACCCTTTATCGATAGTCTTGAGTAAATTGGCAATTGCATTGGGCAAGACAAAGAAGGGGAATCTGTGCTTGGTTTGTAATTAAATGAAACAAAATGGTAAAAAAACATTTGTTTTTATGTTTCTAAATACCAGGTTTACTGGCACGAAAAACACATCTCTCTTGTTCCATGAGCATATGGGTACTGTGTGTCACGGCTGGAAAGGCTGCCATTCCTCTGTCAAAATCCATGCCACAACAGAGGCCTCCTGAGTGGCCCAGCGGTCTAAGGCACTGCATGCAGTGCTGAGGTGTCACTACAGCTTGGTGTATGATCCAAGGCTGTTGTAGCTGGGAGCTCCAAAGGGCGGTGCACAATTGGCCCAGCGCTGTCTGGGTTAGGGGCTGGGGGGGCTTTCCTTGGCTCAAATGAATGTCACATTTTACTTTTCATAGCAGGTTAGGAGAATTAACATATTAGGAGAATTAACATGGCAGGTACGGAGAATTAACATGGCAGGTTAGGAGAATTAACATAGTAGCTTAGGAGAATTAACATAGTAGGTTAGGAGAATTAACATGGCAGGTACGGAGAATTAACATAGTAGGTTAGGAGAACTAACATGGCAGGTTAGGAGAATTAACATGGCAGGTTAGGAGAATTAACATAGTAGGTTAGGAGAATTAACATGGCAGGTACGGAGAATTAATATAGCAGGTTAGGAGAATTAACATATTAGGAGAATTAACATGGCAGGTACGGAGAATTAACATGGCAGGTTAGGAGAATTAACATAGTAGCTTAGGAGAATTAACATAGTAGGTTAGGAGAATTAACATGGCAGGTACGGAGAATTAACATAGTAGGTTAGGAGAACTAACATGGCAGGTTAGGAGAATTAACATGGCAGGTTATGAGAATTAACATAGTAGGTTAGGAGAATTAACATGGCAGGTACGGAGAATTAACATGGCAGGTTAGGAGAATTAACATGGCAGGTACGGAGAATTAACATGGCAGGTACGGAGAATTAACATAGCAGGTTAGGAGAATTAGGTTAAGGTTATGAAAAGGGTTGGGTTAGCTAAAATGCAACAAATTTCAAATTTTGACGTTAATTTGACAAAAGCTGTATCCCTTCTAGCCATGTCCTGTTTCCTCCGACACATTGGTACGGCTGACTTCCGGGTAAAGTGAGGAGTGTGTTAAAAAGTAGGCAGCTTGGCGGGTCATGTTTCGGAGGACACATGTCACCACCATCGCCTCTCCCGAGCCCAGCGCCGCCTGAAATTGATATATGGTGCACGTTTTTAAGGACACACCTCAGATATTGTCACCCCTCCTACCTCAGATATTGTCACCCCTCCCACCTCAGATATTGTCACCCCTCCCACCTCAGATATTGTCACCCCTCCCACCTCAGATATTGTCACCCCTCCCACCTCAGATATTGTCACCCCTCCCACCTCAGATATTGTCACCCCTCCCACCTCAGATATTGTCATCCCTCCTACCTCAGATATTGTCACCCCTCCCACCTCAGATATTGTCACCCCTCCTACCTCAGATATTGTCACCCCTCCTACCTCAGATATTGTCACCCCTCCCACCTCAGATATTGTCACCCCTCCCACCTCAGTGCAGGTGAGCTCATATAAAACGGGTAAATTACCAATCCTGGCGCACAGATTGGAAAATAACAGAGTGCCGGTCATAATTGCCAACAAGCATGCATTTGACAATTGTGCTGACTTAACGTCAGCCAACAATAGAGCCCTAATTAACAGCTTCACTGTGAACCCTTTCATTTTTATTTACTTCACCTTTATTTAACCAGGTAGGTCAGTTGAGAACAAGTTCACATTTACAACTGCGACCTGGCCAAGATAAAGCATAGCAATATGCGTCATTGGGTTATATGAAGTAAACCAACTGGTTCCTACAGAGAGGTGGTGTTTCAGGGAAATACTTTGTACTGCGACGCTTCCTTCAGTATATGGAAATACTTTGTACCGCGACTCTTCCTTCAGTTCACCAGACAGCAGGATGGAGAGCAGAGCTCAACACAGAGGGGAGAAATAGATCACTACTGTAAGTTGCTGTTGTGTGTGTGTGGGTTTGTGTGTGTGTGTTGTAACAGAATTCTACATGTGACTAAGAGGAGCGCAGTAATGACAGATAATTGACAGGCTCACAACACAGTAACAGGTTTAAACCGGTGGGCTATTTACAGATGGGCTGTGTACAGGTGCAGTGATCGGTAAGCTTCTCTAAAAGCTGATACCTCTAGTTAGTGAGGGAGAGAGCCGGTCCTAATTGCCAACGAGCATGCATTTTACAATTGTGCTGACTTAATGTCAGTGTGACGCTTCTCGTTGGGATTAGAATGGGACCAAAGCGCAGCGTGGAAAGTGTTCATGATTTTATTCGATCAACAAAACACTCAAACAAAGTAACAAAACAAAAAGCGAACAGTTCTGTCAGGTGACAGAAACTAAACAGAAAATAACTAACCACAAACACAGGTGGGAAAAGGCTGCCTAAGTATGATTCCCAATCAGAGACAACGATAGACAGCTGCCTCTGATTGGGAACCATACTCGGCCAAAACAAAGAAATAGACAACATAGAATGCCCACCCCACATCACACCCTGACCTAACCAAAAGGAGAAATAAACGGCTCTCTCAGGTCAGGGCGTGACAGTCAGCCAATAATAGAGCCCTAGTTTTAACAGCTTCACTGTGAACCCTTTCATTTTTATTTACTTCACCTTTATTTAACCAGGTAGGTCAGTTGAGAACAAGTTCACATTTACAACTGCGACCTGGCCAAGATAAAGCAAAGCAGTGCGACAAAAACAACAACACATATGGGATATACAAACGTACAGTCAATAACACAATGGAAAAATCTATATACAGTTTGTGAAAATGTAGTAAGATTAGGGAGGTTAAGGCAATTAATAGGCCATAGTGGCGAAATAATTACAATTTAGCATTAACACTGGAGTGATAGATGTGCAGATGATGATGTGCAAGTAGAGATACTGGGGTGCAAAAGAGCAGAAAATAAATAACAATATTGGGATGAGGTAGTTGGGTGGGCTATTTACAGATGGGCTGTGTACAGGTGCAATGATCGGTAAGCTGCTCTGACAGCTGATGCTTATAGTTAATGAGGGAGATATAAGTCTCCAGCTTCAGTGATTTTTGCAATTCGTTCCAGTCATTGGCAGCAGAGAACTGTAAGGAAAGGCGGACAAAGGAAGTGTTGATTTTGGGGATGACTAGTGAAATAAACCTGCTGGAGCGCGTGCTACGGGTGTTGCTATGGTGACCAGTGAGCTGAGATAAGGCGGAGCTTTACCTAGCAAAGACTTATAGATGACCTGGAGCCAGTGGGTTTGGCGACGGACATGTAGCGAGGGCCAGCCAACGAGAGCATACAGGTCACAGTGGTGGGTAGCATATGGGGCTTTAGTGACTAAACGGATGGCACTGTGATAGAACTCTAACAAGTCTTCTGATGGTTTAGTGTGTGGTATCTTCTGTCATTGTTGGTTCATAATGCCTGGTGAAACATTGTTAGGTATTTGAAATTGTCTAATTAAATTAAATACAATTATAGTGATCAGACTGCATAGTAACCATATATGTTATCACACACACACACGCACACACACACACACACACACACACACACACACACCCTCAAAACAAAAAATCTATCAATAATGACTGCAAAAGGGAGAAGTGTCAGTCACATGCGTCATTGGGTTATATAAAGTAAACCAACTGGTTCCTACAGAGAGGTGGTGTTTCAGGGAAATACTTTGTACTGCGACGCTTCCTTCAGTATATGGAAATACTTTGTACTCTCCCTTCAGTTCACCAGACAGATAATCACCAGACAGCAGGATGGAGAGCAGAGATCAACACAGAGGGGAGAAATAGATTACTACTGTAAGTTGCTGTTGTGTGTGGGTGGGTGGGTGTGTGTGTGTTGTGTGTCTTAATATGTGTGTGTGTTGTAACAGAATTCTACATGTGACTAAGAGGAGCGCAGTAATGACAGATAATTGACAGGCTCACAACACAGTAACAGGTTTAAACCGGTGGGCTATTTACAGATGGGCTGTGTACAGGTGCAGTGATCGGTAAGCTTCTCTAAAAGCTGATACCTCTAGTTAGTGAGGGAGAGAGCCGGTCCTAATTGCCAACGAGCATGCATTTTACAATTGTGCTGACTTAATGTCAGTGTGACGCTTCTCGTTGGGAATAGAATGGGACCAAAGCGCAGCGTGGAAAGTGTTCATGATTTTATTCGATCAACAAAACACTCAAACAAAGTAACAAAACAAAAAGCGAACAGTTCTGTCAGGTGACAGAAACTAAACAGAAAATAACTAACCACAAACACAGGTGGGAAAAGGCTGCCTAAGTATGATTCCCAATCAGAGACAACGATAGACAGCTGCCTCTGATTGGGAACCATACTCGGCCAAAACAAAGAAATAGACAACATAGAATGCCCACCCCACATCACACCCTGACCTAACCAAAAGGAGAAATAAACGGCTCTCTCAGGTCAGGGCGTGACAGTCAGCCAATAATAGAGCCCTAGTTTTAACAGCTTCACTGTGAACCCTTTCATTTTTATTTACTTCACCTTTATTTAACCAGGTAGGTCAGTTGAGAACAAGTTCACATTTACAACTGCGACCTGGCCAAGATAAAGCAAAGCAGTGCGACAAAAACAACAACACATATGGGATAAACAAACGTACAGTCAATAACACAATGGAAAAATCTATATACAGTTTGTGAAAATGTAGTAAGATTAGGGAGGTTAAGGCAATTAATAGGCCATAGTGGCGAAATAATTACAATTTAGCATTAACACTGGAGTGATAGATGTGCAGATGATGATGTGCAAGTAGAGATACTGGGGTGCAAAAGAGCAGAAAATAAATAACAATATTGGGATGAGGTAGTTGGGTGGGCTATTTACAGATGGGCTGTGTACAGGTGCAATGATCGGTAAGCTGCTCTGACAGCTGATGCTTATAGTTAATGAGGGAGATATAAGTCTCCAGCTTCAGTGATTTTTGCAATTCGTTCCAGTCATTGGCAGCAGAGAACTGTAAGGAAAGGCGGACAAAGGAAGTGTTGATTTTGGGGATGACTAGTGAAATAAACCTGCTGGAGCGCGTGCTACGGGTGTTGCTATGGTGACCAGTGAGCTGAGATAAGGCGGAGCTTTACCTAGCAAAGACTTATAGATGACCTGGAGCCAGTGGGTTTGGCGACGGACATGTAGCGAGGGCCAGCCAACGAGAGCATACAGGTCACAGTGGTGGGTAGCATATGGGGCTTTAGTGACTAAACGGATGGCACTGTGATAGAACTCTAACAAGTCTTCTGATGGTTTAGTGTGTGGTATCTTCTGTCATTGTTGGTTCATAATGCCTGGTGAAACATTGTTAGGTATTTGAAATTGTCTAATTAAATTAAATACAATTATAGTGATCAGACTGCATAGTAACCATATATGTTATCACACACACACACGCACACACACACACACACACACACACACACACACACCCTCAAAACAAAAAATCTATCAATAATGACTGCAAAAGGGAGAAGTGTCAGTCACATGCGTCATTGGGTTATATAAAGTAAACCAACTGGTTCCTACAGAGAGGTGGTGTTTCAGGGAAACACTTTGTACTGCGACGCTTCCTTCAGTATATGGAAATACTTTGTACTCTCCCTTCAGTTCACCAGACAGATAATCACCAGACAGCAGGATGGAGAGCAGAGATCAACACAGAGGGGAGAAATAGATTACTACTGTAAGTTGCTGTTGTGAGGGTGTGGTGTGTCTTATTTCATTTTTGTGTAACCTTTATTTAACCTTTTTTTATCTAGGCAAGTCAGTTAAGAACAAATTGTTATTTACAATGACGGCTTAAAGGGGAACAGTGGGTTAACTACCTTGTTCAGGGGCAGAACGACAGATTTTGACCTTGTCAGCTCGGGGATTCAAGCCAGCAATCTTTCGGTTACTGGCCCAACGCTCTAACCACTAAGCTAGCTACCTGCCACCCCAGTCTCAGTGTGTGTGTGTGTGTGTGTGTGTTTGTGTGTGTGTGTGTGTTGTAACAGAATGCTACATGTGACTAAGAGGAGGTCAGTAACAGCAGATAATTGACAGGCTCATCACACAGTAACAGGTTTATACCGGTGTGAACTGGAAGTAGCCTAAACCTATGGATGTTACATTGAACTGGGTGAATGGAATATGAATGACAGTAACCTAAACCTATGGATGTTATATTGAACTGGCTGAATGGAATATGAATGACAGTCATCCAACATGCTGTAATAGAAATAAGGCCATGCTCATGAAAAAAGGAATTGTCCTCCCTCATCTTAAACGGCACTGTCCGCCACTGGGCAGGACCTTTTTCTATGGAAGAAGCCCTTTGTTATTCTAAGCTTTTTAACTAACTCATCAATATGCTTTTTAACCTTGTACTGCAGTGGGCTGAATCAGGCTCACACAGAGTGATTCTGGGTAGTCTTAACACATCTACTTTGAATGAAAAGTATACACCTTACACACATGGTTATGGGCTTAGATAAAATAATACACCTGTATCATGTCAGATACAGAGATGAAATGTATTACATTTAGAGTTTTCATCCCAATATTACCAGTGGTGGAAAAAGTACTCAATTGTCATACTTGAGTAAAAGTAAAGATACCTTAACAGAAAATGTCTCAAGTAAAAGTGTAAGTTACCCAGTAAAACACTACTTGATTAAAAGTCTAAAAGTATCTGGTTTTACATGTACTTAAGTACAGTGGTAGAAAAAGTACTCATGTTTCATACTTGAGTAAAAGTACAAAGTAAAAGTAAATGCTATACATCAGATCAGAGGCAGTAGGGATGACAAAGCGTTATATTGATAGGTGCCATAATTCTGTCCTGCCTGAGCCTTTTTGATGCTCCCAAACTTGATGTTTTAATACAGCTTTGGTGATTAAGATTTATTTTTAAAAGTGGTCTCACGAGCAAAACCCTTTATCGATAGTCTTGAGTAAATTGGCAATTGCATTGGGCAAGACAAAGAAGGGGAATCTGTGCTTGGTTTGTAATTAAATGAAACAAAATGGTAAAAAAACATTTGTTTTTATGTTTCTAAATACCAGGTTTACTGGCACGAAAAACACATCTCTCTTGTTCCATGAGCATATGGGTACTGTGTGTCACGGCTGGAAAGGCTGCCATTCCTCTGTCAAAATCCATGCCACAACAGAGGCCTCCTGAGTGGCCCAGCGGTCTAAGGCACTGCATGCAGTGCTGAGGTGTCACTACAGCTTGGTGTATGATCCAAGGCTGTTGTAGCTGGGAGCTCCAAAGGGCGGTGCACAATTGGCCCAGCGCTGTCAGGGTTAGGTGCTGGTGGGTTTTTTTTTTGGCTCAAATGAATGTCACATTTTACTTTTCATAGCAGGTTAGGAGAATTAACATATTAGGAGAATTAACATGGCAGGTACGGAGAATTAACATGGCAGGTTAGGAGAATTAACATAGTAGCTTAGGAGAATTAACATAGTAGGTTAGGAGAATTAACATGGCAGGTACGGAGAATTAACATAGTAGGTTAGGAGAACTAACATGGCAGGTTAGGAGAATTAACATGGCAGGTTATGAGAATTAACATAGTAGGTTAGGAGAATTAACATGGCAGGTACGGAGAATTAACATGGCAGGTTAGGAGAATTAACATGGCAGGTACGGAGAATTAACATGGCAGGTACGGAGAATTAACATAGCAGGTTCGGAGAATTAACATGGCAGGTTAGGAGAATTAGGTTAAGGTTATGAAAAGGGTTGGGTTAGCTAAAATGCAACAAATTTCAAATTTTGACGTTAATTTGACAAAAGCTGTATCCCTTCTAGCCATGTCCTGTTTCCTCCGACACATTGGTACGGCTGACTTCCGGGTAAAGTGAGGAGTGTGTTAAAAAGTAGGCAGCTTGGCGGGTCATGTTTCGGAGGACACATGTCACCACCATCGCCTCTCCCGAGCCCAGCGCCGCCTGAAATTGATATATGGTGCACGTTTTTAAGGACACACCTCAGATATTGTCACCCCTCCTACCTCAGATATTGTCACCCCTCCCACCTCAGATATTGTCACCCCTCCTACCTCAGATATTGTCACCCCTCCTACCTCAGATATTGTCACCCCTCCCACCTCAGATATTGTCACCCCTCCTACCTCAGATATTGTCACCCCTCCCACCTCAGATATTGTCACCCCTCCTACCTCAGATATTGTCACCCCTCCCACCTCAGATATTGTCACCCCTCCTACCTCAGATATTGTCACCCCTCCCACCTCAGATATTGTCACCCCTCCTACCTCAGATATTGTCACCCCTCCTACCTCAGATATTGTCACCCCTCCCACCTCAGATATTGTCACCCCTCCCACCTCAGATATTGTCACCCCTCCTACCTCAGATATTGTCACCCCTCCCACCTCAGTGCAGGTGAGCTCATATAAAACGGGTAAATTACCAATCCTGGCGCACAGATTGGAAAATAACAGAGTGCCGGTCATAATTGCCAACAAGCATGCATTTGACAATTGTGCTGACTTAACGTCAGCCAACAATAGAGCCCTAATTAACAGCTTCACTGTGAAGCCTTTCATTTTTATTTACTTCACCTTTATTTAACCAGGTAGGTCAGTTGAGAACAAGTTCACATTTACAACTGCGACCTGGCCAAGATAAAACATAGCAATATGCGTCATTGGGTTATATAAAGTAAACCAACTGGTTCCTACAGAGAGGTGGTGTTTCAGGGAAACACTTTGTACTGCGACGCTTCCTTCAGTATATGGAAATACTTTGTACCGCGACTCTTCCTTCAGTTCACCAGACAGCAGGATGGAGAGCAGAGCTCAACACAGAGGGGAGAAATAGATCACTACTGTAAGTTGCTGTTGTGTGTGTGTGGGTTTGTGTGTGTGTGTTGTAACAGAATTCTACATGTGACTAAGAGGAGCGCAGTAATGACAGATAATTGACAGGCTCATCACACAGTAACAGGTTTAAACCGGTGGGCTATTTACAGATGGGCTGTGTACAGGTGCAATGATCGGTAAGCTGCTCTGACAGCTGATGCTTATAGTTAATGAGGGAGATATAAGTCTCCAGCTTCAGTGATTTTTGCAATTCGTTCCAGTCATTGGCAGCAGAGAACTGGAAGGAAAGGCGGACAAAGGAAGTGTTGATTTTGGGGATGACTAGTGAAATAAACCTGCTGGAGCGCGTGCTACGGGTGTTGCTATGGTGACCAGTGAGCTGAGATAAGGCGGAGCTTTACCTAGCAAAGACTTATAGATGACCTGGAGCCAGTGGGTTTGGCGACGGACATGTAGCGAGGGCCAGCCAACGAGAGCATACAGGTCACAGTGGTGGGTAGCATATGGGGCTTTAGTGACTAAACGGATGGCACTGTGATAGAACTCTAACAAGTCTTCTGATGGTTTAGTGTGTGGTATCTTCTGTCATTGTTGGTTCATAATGCCTGGTGAAACATTGTTAGGTATTTGAAATTGTCTAATTAAATTAAATACAATTATAGTGATCAGACTGCATAGTAACCATATATGTTATCACACACACACGCACACACACACACACACACACACACACACACACACCCTCAAAACAAAAAATCTATCAATAATGACTGCAAAAGGGAGAAGTGTCAGTCACATGCGTCATTGGGTTATATGAAGTAAACCAACTGGTTCCTACAGAGAGGTGGTGTTTCAGGGAAACACTTTGTACTGCGACGCTTCCTTCAGTATATGGAAATACTTTGTACTCTCCCTTCAGTTCACCAGACAGATAATCACCAGACAGCAGGATGGAGAGCAGAGATCAACACAGAGGGGAGAAATAGATTACTACTGTAAGTTGCTGTTGTGTGTGTGTGTGTGTGTGTGTGTGTGTGTAGTGTGTCTTATTTCTTTTTTATGTAACCTTTATTTAACCTTTTTTTATCTAGGCAAGTCAGTTAAGAACAAATTGTTATTTACAATGACGGCTTAAAGGGGAACAGTGGGTTAACTACCTTGTTCAGGGGCAGAACGACAGATTTTTACCTTGTCAGCTCAGGGATTCAAGCCAGCAATCTTTCGGTTACTGGCCCAACGCTCTAACCACTAAGCTAGCTACCTGCCACCCCAGTCTCAGTGTGTGTGTGTGTGTGTGTGTGTGTGTTGTAACAGAATGCTACATGTGACTAAGAGGAGGTCAGTAACAGCAGATAATTGACAGGCTCATCACACAGTAACAGGTTTATACCGGTGTGAACTGGAAGTAGCCTAAACCTATGGATGTTACATTGAACTGGGTGAATGGAATATGAATGACAGTAACCTAAACCTATGGATGTTATATTGAACTGGCTGAATGGAATATAAATGACAGTCATCCAACATGCTGTAATAGAAATAAGGCCATGCTCATGAAAAAAGGAATTGTCCTCCCTCATCTTAAACGGCACTGTCCGCCACTGGGCAGGACCTTTTTCTATGGAAGAAGCCCTTTGTTATTCTAAGCTTTTTAACTAACTCATCAATATGCTTTTTAACCTTGTACTGCAGTGGGCTGAATCAGGCTCACACAGAGTGATTCTGGGTAGTCTTAACACATCTACTTTGAATGAAAAGTATACACCTTACACACATGGTTATGGGCTTAGATAAAAGAATACACCTGTATCATGTCAGATACAGAGATGAAATGTATTACATTTAGAGTTTTTATCCCAATATTACCAGTGGTGGAAAAAGTACTCAATTGTCATACTTGAGTAAAAGTAAAGATACCTTAACAGAAAATGTCTCAAGTAAAAGTGTAAGTTACCCAGTAAAACACTACTTGATTAAAAGTCTAAAAGTATCTGGTTTTACATGTACTTAAGTACAGTGGTAGAAAAAGTACTCATGTTTCATACTTGAGTAAAAGTACAAAGTAAAAGTAAATGCTATACATCAGATCAGAGGCAGTAGGGATGACAAAGCGTTATATTGATAGGTGCCATAATTCTGTCCTGCCTGAGCCTTTTTGATGCTCCCAAACTTGATGTTTTAATACAGCTTTGGTGATTAAGATTTATTTTTAAAAGTGGTCTCACGAGCAAAACCCTTTATCGATAGTCTTGAGTAAATTGGCAATTGCATTGGGCAAGACAAAGAAGGGGAATCTGTGCTTGGTTTGTAATTAAATGAAACAAAATGGTAAAAAAACATTTGTTTTTATGTTTCTAAATACCAGGTTAACTGGCACGAAAAACACATCTCTCTTGTTCCATGAGCATATGGGTACTGTGTGTCACGGCTGGAAAGGCTGCCATTCCTCTGTCAAAATCCATGCCACAACAGAGGCCTCCTGAGTGGCCCAGCGGTCTAAGGCACTGCATGCAGTGCTGAGGTGTCACTACAGCTTGGTGTATGATCCAAGGCTGTTGTAGCTGGGAGCTCCAAAGGGCGGTGCACAATTGGCCCAGCGCTGTCTGGGTTAGGGGCTGGGGGGGCTTTCCTTGGCTCAAATGAATATCACATTTTACTTTTCATAGCAGGTTAGGAGAATTAACATATTAGGAGAATTAACTTGGCAGGTACGGAGAATTAACATGGCAGGTTAGGAGAATTAACATAGTAGGTTAGGAGAATTAACATAGTAGGTTAGGAGAATTAACATGGCAGGTTAGGAGAATTAACATAGTAGGTTAGGAGAATTAACATGGCAGGTACGGAGAATTATAATGGCAGGTACGGAGAATTAACATGGCAGGTACGGAGAATTAACATGGCAGGTTAGGAGAATTAACATGGCAGGTACGGAGAATTAACATGGCAGGTACGGAGAATTAATATAGCAGGTTAGGAGAATTAACATGGCAGGTTAGGAGAATTAACATAGTAGGTTAGGAGAATTAACATGGCAGGTACGGAGAATTAACATGGCAGGTACGGAGAATTAACATGGCAGGTACGGAGAATTAACATGGCAGGTACGGAGAATTAACATGGCAGGTTAGGAGAATTAACATGGCAGGTTAGGAGAATTAGGTTAAGGTTATGAAAAGGGTTAGGGTTAGCTAAAATGCAACAAATTTCAACTTTTGACGTTAAGTTGACAAAAGCTGTATCCCTTCTAGCCATGTCCTGTTTCCTCCGACACATTGGTACGGCTGACTTCGGGTAAAGTGAGGAGTGTGTTAAAAAGTAGGCAGCTTGGCGGGTCATGTTTCGGAGGACACATGTCACCACCATCGCCTCTCCCGAGCCCAGCGCCGCCTGAAATTGATATATGGTGCACGTTTTTAAGGACACACCTCAGATATTGTCACCCCTCCTACCTCAGATATTGTCACCCCTCCCACCTCAGATATTGTCACCCCTCCCACCTCAGATATTGTCACCCCTCCCACCTCAGATATTGTCACCCCTCCCACCTCAGATATTGTCACCCCTCCCACCTCAGATATTGTCACCCCTCCCACCTCAGATATTGTCACCCCTCCCACCTCAGATATTGTCACCCCTCCTACCTCAGATATTGTCACCCCTCCCACCTCAGATATTGTCACCCCTCCTACCTCAGATATTGTCACCCCTCCTACCTCAGATATTGTCACCCCTCCTACCTCAGATATTGTCACCCCTCCCACCTCAGATATTGTCACCCCTCCCACCTCAGATATTGTCACCCCTCCCACCTCAGTGCAGGTGAGCTCATATAAAACGGGTAAATTACCAATCCTGGCGCACAGATTGGAAAATAATAGAGTGCCGGTCATAATTGCCAACAAGCATGCATTTGACAATTGTGCTGACTTAACGTCAGCCAACAATAGAGCCCTAATTAACAGCTTCACTGTGAACCCTTTCATTTTTATTTACTTCACCTTTATTTAACCAGGTAGGTCAGTTGAGAACAAGTTCACATTTACAACTGCGACCTGGCCAAGATAAAGCAAAGCAGTGCGACAAAAACAACAACACATATGGGATAAACAAACGTACAGTCAATAACACAATGGAAAAATCTATATACAGTTTGTGAAAATGTAGTAAGATTAGGGAGGTTAAGGCAATTAATAGGCCATAGTGGCGAAATAATTACAATTTAGCATTAACACTGAAGTGATAGATGTGCAGATGATGATGTGCAAGTAGAGATACTGGGGTGCAAAAGAGCAGAAAATAAATAACAATATTGGGATGAGGTAGTTGGGTGGGCTATTTACAGATGGGCTGTGTACAGGTGCAATGATCGGTAAGCTGCTCTGACAGCTGATGCTTATAGTTAATGAGGGAGATATAAGTCTCCAGCTTCAGTGATTTTTGCAATTCGTTCCAGTCATTGGCAGCAGAGAACTGTAAGGAAAGGCGGACAAAGGAAGTGTTGATTTTGGGGATGACTAGTGAAATAAACCTGCTGGAGCGCGTGCTACGGGTGTTGCTATGGTGACCAGTGAGCTGAGATAAGGCGGAGCTTTACCTAGCAAAGACTTATAGATGACCTGGAGCCAGTGGGTTTGGCGACGGACATGTAGCGAGGGCCAGCCAACGAGAGCATACAGGTCACAGTGGTGGGTAGCATATGGGGCTTTAGTGACTAAACGGATGGCACTGTGATAGAACTCTAACAAGTCTTCTGATGGTTTAGTGTGTGGTATCTTCTGTCATTGTTGGTTCATAATGCCTGGTGAAACATTGTTAGGTATTTGAAATTGTCTAATTAAATTAAATACAATTATAGTGATCAGACTGCATAGTAACCATATATGTTATCACACACACACGCAGACACACACACACACACACACACACACACACCCTCAAAACAAAAAATCTATCAATAATGACTGCAAAAGGGAGAAGTGTCAGTCACATGCGTCATTGGGTTATATAAAGTAAACCAACTGGTTCCTACAGAGAGGTGGTGTTTCAGGGAAATACTTTGTACTGCGACGCTTCCTTCAGTATATGGAAATACTTTGTACTCTCCCTTCAGTTCACCAGACAGATAATCACCAGACAGCAGGATGGAGAGCAGAGATCAACACAGAGGGGAGAAATAGATTACTACTGTAAGTTGCTGTTGTGTGTGTGTGTGTGTAGTGTGTCTTATTTCTTTTTTATGTAACCTTTTTTTAACCTTTTTTTATCTAGGCAAGTCAGTTAAGAACAAATTGTTATTTACAATGACGGCTTAAAGGGGAACAGTGGGTTAACTACCTTGTTCAGGGGCAGAACGACAGATTTTTACCTTGTCAGCTCAGGGATTCAAGCCAGCAATCTTTCGGTTACTGGCCCAACGCTCTAACCACTAAGCTAGCTACCTGCCACCCCAGTCTCAGTGTGTGTGTGTGTGTGTGTGTGTGTGTGTGTGTGTGTGTGTGTGTGTGTGTGTGTGTTGTAACAGAATGCTACATGTGACTAAGAGGAGGTCAGTAACAGCAGATAATTGACAGGCTCATCACACAGTAACAGGTTTATACCGGTGTGAACTGGAAGTAGCCTAAACCTATGGATGTTACATTGAACTGGGTGAATGGAATATGAATGACAGTAACCTAAACCTATGGATGTTATATTGAACTGGCTGAATGGAATATGAATGACAGTCATCCAACATGCTGTAATAGAAATAAGGCCATGCTCATGAAAAAAGGAATTGTCCTCCCTCATCTTAAACGGCACTGTCCGCCACTGGGCAGGACCTTTTTCTATGGAAGAAGCCCTTTGTTATTCTAAGCTTTTTAACTAACTCATCAATATGCTTTTTAACCTTGTACTGCAGTGGGCTGAATCAGGCTCACACAGAGTGATTCTGGGTAGTCTTAACACATCTACTTTGAATGAAAAGTATACACCTTACACACATGGTTATGGGCTTAGATAAAAGAATACACCTGTATCATGTCAGATACAGAGATGAAATGTATTACATTTAGAGTTTTTATCCCAATATTACCAGTGGTGGAAAAAGTACTCAATTGTCATACTTGAGTAAAAGTAAAGATACCTTAACAGAAAATGTCTCAAGTAAAAGTGTAAGTTACCCAGTAAAATACTACTTGATTAAAAGTCTAAAAGTATCTGGTTTTACATGTACTTAAGTACAGTGGTAGAAAAAGTACTCATGTTTCATACTTGAGTAAAAGTACAAAGTAAAAGTAAATGCTATACATCAGATCAGAGGCAGTAGGGATGACAAAGCGTTATACTGATAGGTGCCATAATTCTGTCCTGCCTGAGCCTTTTTGATGCTCCCAAACTTGATGTTTTAATACAGCTTTGGTGATTAAGATTTATTTTTAAAAGTGGTCTCACGAGCAAAACCCTTTATCGATAGTCTTGAGTAAATTGGCAATTGCATTGGGCAAGACAAAGAAGGGGAATCTGTGCTTGGTTTGTAATTAAATGAAACAAAATGGTAAAAAAACATTTGTTTTTATGTTTCTAAATACCAGGTTTACTGGCACGAAAAACACATCTCTCTTGTTCCATGAGCATATGGGTACTGTGTGTCACGGCTGGAAAGGCTGCCATTCCTCTGTCAAAATCCATGCCACAACAGAGGCCTCCTGAGTGGCCCAGCGGTCTAAGGCACTGCATGCAGTGCTGAGGTGTCACTACAGCTTGGTGTATGATCCAAGGCTGTTGTAGCTGGGAGCTCCAAAGGGCGGTGCACAATTGGCCCAGCGCTGTCTGGGTTAGGTGCTGGTGGGTTTTTTTTTTGGCTCAAATGAATGTCACATTTTACTTTTCATAGCAGGTTAGGAGAATTAACATATTAGGAGAATTAACATGGCAGGTACGGAGAATTAACATGGCAGGTTAGGAGAATTAACATAGTAGCTTAGGAGAATTAACATAGTAGGTTAGGAGAATTAACATGGCAGGTACGGAGAATTAACATGGCAGGTTAGGAGAATTAACATAGTAGCTTAGGAGAATTAACATATTAGGAGAATTAACATGGCAGGTACGGAGAATTAACATGGCAGGTTAGGAGAATTAACATAGTAGCTTAGGAGAATTAACATAGTAGGTTAGGAGAATTAACATGGCAGGTACGGAGAATTAACATGGCAGGTTAGGAGAATTAACATAGTAGCTTAGGAGAATTAACATATTAGGAGAATTAACATGGCAGGTACGGAGAATTAACATGGCAGGTACGGAGAATTAACATAGTAGGTTAGGAGAACTAACATGGCAGGTTAGGAGAATTAACATGGCAGGTTATGAGAATTAACATAGTAGGTTAGGAGAATTAACATGGCAGGTACGGAGAATTAACATGGCAGGTTAGGAGAATTAACATGGCAGGTACGGAGAATTAACATGGCAGGTACGGAGAATTAACATAGCAGGTTCGGAGAATTAACATGGCAGGTTAGGAGAATTAGGTTAAGGTTATGAAAAGGGTTGGGTTAGCTAAAATGCAACAAATTTCAAATTTTGACGTTAATTTGACAAAAGCTGTATCCCTTCTAGCCATGTCCTGTTTCCTCCGACACATTGGTACGGCTGACTTCCGGGTAAAGTGAGGAGTGTGTTAAAAAGTAGGCAGCTTGGCGGGTCATGTTTCGGAGGACACATGTCACCACCATCGCCTCTCCCGAGCCCAGCGCCGCCTGAAATTGATATATGGTGCACGTTTTTAAGGACACACCTCAGATATTGTCACCCCTCCTACCTCAGATATTGTCACCCCTCCCACCTCAGATATTGTCACCCCTCCTACCTCAGATATTGTCACCCCTCCCACCTCAGATATTGTCACCCCTCCTACCTCAGATATTGTCACCCCTCCCACCTCAGATATTGTCACCCCTCCCACCTCAGATATTGTCACCCCTCCTACCTCAGATATTGTCACCCCTCCTACCTCAGATATTGTCACCCCTCCTACCTCAGATATTGTCACCCCTCCCACCTCAGTGCAGGTGAGCTCATATAAAACGGGTAAATTACCAATCCTGGCGCACAGATTGGAAAATAACAGAGTGCCGGTCATAATTGCCAACAAGCATGCATTTGACAATTGTGCTGACTTAACGTCAGCCAACAATAGAGCCCTAATTAACAGCTTCACTGTGAACCCTTTCATTTTTATTTACTTCACCTTTATTTAACCAGGTAGGTCAGTTGAGAACAAGTTCACATTTACAACTGCGACCTGGCCAAGATAAAGCAAAGCAATATGCGTCATTGGGTTATATAAAGTAAACCAACTGGTTCCTACAGAGAGGTGGTGTTTCAGGGAAATACTTTGTACTGCGACGCTTCCTTCAGTATATGGAAATACTTTGTACCGCGACGCTTCCTTCAGTATATGGAAATACTTTGTACCGCGACTCTTCCTTCAGTTCACCAGACAGCAGGATGGAGAGCAGAGATCAACACAGAGGGGAGAAATAGATCACTACTGTAAGTTGCTGTTGTGTGTGTGTGGGTTTGTGTGTGTGTGTTGTAACAGAATTCTACATGTGACTAAGAGGAGCGCAGTAATGACAGATAATTGACAGGCTCACAACACAGTAACAGGTTTAAACCGGTGGGCTATTTACAGATGGGCTGTGTACAGGTGCAGTGATCGGTAAGCTTCTCTAAAAGCTGATGCCTCTAGTTAGTGAGGGAGAGCGCCGGTCCTAATTGCCAATGACCATGCATTTTACAATTGTGCTGACTTAATGTCAGTGTGACGCTTCTCGTTGGGAATAGAATGGGACCAAAGCGCAGCGTGGAAAGTGTTCATGATTTTATTCGATCAACAAAACACTCAAACAAAGTAACAAAACAAAAAGCGAACAGTTCTGTCAGGTGACAGAAACTAAACAGAAAATAACTAACCACAAACACAGGTGGGAAAAGGCTGCCTAAGTATGATTCCCAATCAGAGACAACGATAGACAGCTGCCTCTGATTGGGAACCATACTCGGCCAAAACAAAGAAATAGACAACATAGAATGCCCACCCCACATCACACCCTGACCTAACCAAAAGGAGAAATAAACGGCTCTCTCAGGTCAGGGCGTGACAGTCAGCCAATAATAGAGCCCTAGTTTTAACAGCTTCACTGTGAACCCTTTCATTTTTATTTACTTCACCTTTATTTAACCAGGTAGGCCAGTTGAGAACAAGTTCACATTTACAACTGCGACCTGGCCAAGATAAAGCAAAGCAGTGCGACAAAAACAACAACACATATGGGATATACAAACGTACAGTCAATAACACAATGGAAAAATCTATATACAGTTTGTGAAAATGTAGTAAGATTAGGGAGGTTAAGGCAATTAATAGGCCATAGTGGCGAAATAATTACAATTTAGCATTAACACTGGAGTGATAGATGTGCAGATGATGATGTGCAAGTAGAGATACTGGGGTGCAAAAGAGCAGAAAATAAATAACAATATTGGGATGAGGTAGTTGGGTGGGCTATTTACAGATGGGCTGTGTACAGGTGCAATGATCGGTAAGCTGCTCTGACAGCTGATGCTTATAGTTAATGAGGGAGATATAAGTCTCCAGCTTCAGTGATTTTTGCAATTCGTTCCAGTCATTGGCAGCAGAGAACTGGAAGGAAAGGCGGACAAAGGAAGTGTTGATTTTGGGGATGACTAGTGAAATAAACCTGCTGGAGCGCGTGCTACGGGTGTTGCTATGGTGACCAGTGAGCTGAGATAAGGCGGAGCTTTACCTAGCAAAGACTTATAGATGACCTGGAGCCAGTGGGTTTGGCGACGGACATGTAGCGAGGGCCAGCCAACGAGAGCATACAGGTCACAGTGGTGGGTAGCATATGGGGCTTTAGTGACTAAACGGATGGCACTGTGATAGAACTCTAACAAGTCTTCTGATGGTTTAGTGTGTGGTATCTTCTGTCATTGTTGGTTCATAATGCCTGGTGAAACATTGTTAGGTATTTGAAATTGTCTAATTAAATTAAATACAATTATAGTGATCAGACTGCATAGTAACCATATATGTTATCACACACACACGCACACACACACACACACACACACACACACACACACCCTCAAAACAAAAAATCTATCAATAATGACTGCAAAAGGGAGAAGTGTCAGTCACATGCGTCATTGGGTTATATGAAGTAAACCAACTGGTTCCTACAGAGAGGTGGTGTTTCAGGGAAACACTTTGTACTGCGACGCTTCCTTCAGTATATGGAAATACTTTGTACTCTCCCTTCAGTTCACCAGACAGATAATCACCAGACAGCAGGATGGAGAGCAGAGATCAACACAGAGGGGAGAAATAGATTACTACTGTAAGTTGCTGTTGTGTGTGTGTGTGTGTGTGTGTGTGTGTGTGTGTAGTGTGTCTTATTTCTTTTTTATGTAACCTTTATTTAACCTTTTTTTATCTAGGCAAGTCAGTTAAGAACAAATTGTTATTTACAATGACGGCTTAAAGGGGAACAGTGGGTTAACTACCTTGTTCAGGGGCAGAACGACAGATTTTTACCTTGTCAGCTCAGGGATTCAAGCCAGCAATCTTTCGGTTACTGGCCCAACGCTCTAACCACTAAGCTAGCTACCTGCCACCCCAGTCTCAGTGTGTGTGTGTGTGTGTGTGTGTGTGTTGTAACAGAATGCTACATGTGACTAAGAGGAGGTCAGTAACAGCAGATAATTGACAGGCTCATCACACAGTAACAGGTTTATACCGGTGTGAACTGGAAGTAGCCTAAACCTATGGATGTTACATTGAACTGGGTGAATGGAATATGAATGACAGTAACCTAAACCTATGGATGTTATATTGAACTGGCTGAATGGAATATAAATGACAGTCATCCAACATGCTGTAATAGAAATAAGGCCATGCTCATGAAAAAAGGAATTGTCCTCCCTCATCTTAAACGGCACTGTCCGCCACTGGGCAGGACCTTTTTCTATGGAAGAAGCCCTTTGTTATTCTAAGCTTTTTAACTAACTCATCAATATGCTTTTTAACCTTGTACTGCAGTGGGCTGAATCAGGCTCACACAGAGTGATTCTGGGTAGTCTTAACACATCTACTTTGAATGAAAAGTATACACCTTACACACATGGTTATGGGCTTAGATAAAAGAATACACCTGTATCATGTCAGATACAGAGATGAAATGTATTACATTTAGAGTTTTTATCCCAATATTACCAGTGGTGGAAAAAGTACTCAATTGTCATACTTGAGTAAAAGTAAAGATACCTTAACAGAAAATGTCTCAAGTAAAAGTGTAAGTTACCCAGTAAAACACTACTTGATTAAAAGTCTAAAAGTATCTGGTTTTACATGTACTTAAGTACAGTGGTAGAAAAAGTACTCATGTTTCATACTTGAGTAAAAGTACAAAGTAAAAGTAAATGCTATACATCAGATCAGAGGCAGTAGGGATGACAAAGCGTTATATTGATAGGTGCCATAATTCTGTCCTGCCTGAGCCTTTTTGATGCTCCCAAACTTGATGTTTTAATACAGCTTTGGTGATTAAGATTTATTTTTAAAAGTGGTCTCACGAGCAAAACCCTTTATCGATAGTCTTGAGTAAATTGGCAATTGCATTGGGCAAGACAAAGAAGGGGAATCTGTGCTTGGTTTGTAATTAAATGAAACAAAATGGTAAAAAAACATTTGTTTTTATGTTTCTAAATACCAGGTTTACTGGCACGAAAAACACATCTCTCTTGTTCCATGAGCATATGGGTACTGTGTGTCACGGCTGGAAAGGCTGCCATTCCTCTGTCAAAATCCATGCCACAACAGAGGCCTCCTGAGTGGCCCAGCGGTCTAAGGCACTGCATGCAGTGCTGAGGTGTCACTACAGCTTGGTGTATGATCCAAGGCTGTTGTAGCTGGGAGCTCCAAAAGGCGGTGCACAATTGGCCCAGCGCTGTCAGGGTTAGGTGCTGGTGGGTTTTTTTTGTTGGCTCAAATGAATGTCACATTTTACTTTTCATAGCAGGTTAGGAGAATTAACATATTAGGAGAATTAACATGGCAGGTACGGAGAATTAACATGGCAGGTTAGGAGAATTAACATAGTAGCTTAGGAGAATTAACATAGTAGGTTAGGAGAATTAACATGGCAGGTACGGAGAATTAACATAGTAGGTTAGGAGAACTAACATGGCAGGTTAGGAGAATTAACATGGCAGGTTATGAGAATTAACATAGTAGGTTAGGAGAATTAACATGGCAGGTACGGAGAATTAACATGGCAGGTTAGGAGAATTAACATGGCAGGTACGGAGAATTAACATGGCAGGTACGGAGAATTAACATAGCAGGTTCGGAGAATTAACATGGCAGGTTAGGAGAATTAACATAGTAGGTTAGGAGAATTAACATGGCAGGTACGGAGAATTAACATGGCAGGTTAGGAGAATTAACATGGCAGGTTAGGAGAATTAGGTTAAGGTTATGAAAAGGGTTGGGTTAGCTAAAATGCAACAAATTTCAAATTTTGACGTTAATTTGACAAAAGCTGTATCCCTTCTAGCCATGTCCTGTTTCCTCCGACACATTGGTACGGCTGACTTCCGGGTAAAGTGAGGAGTGTGTTAAAAAGTAGGCAGCTTGGCGGGTCATGTTTCGGAGGACACATGTCACCACCATCGCCTCTCCCGAGCCCAGCGCCGCCTGAAATTGATATATGGTGCACGTTTTTAAGGACACACCTCAGATATTGTCACCCCTCCTACCTCAGATATTGTCACCCCTCCTACCTCAGATATTGTCACCCCTCCCACCTCAGATATTGTCACCCCTCCCACCTCAGATATTGTCACCCCTCCCACCTCAGATATTGTCACCCCTCCTACCTCAGATATTGTCACCCCTCCCACCTCAGATATTGTCACCCCTCCCACCTCAGATATTGTCACCCCTCCCACCTCAGATATTGTCACCCCTCCTACCTCAGATATTGTCACCCCTCCCACCTCAGTGCAGGTGAGCTCATATAAAACGGGTAAATTACCAATCCTGGCGCACAGATTGGAAAATAACAGAGTGCCGGTCATAATTGCCAACAAGCATGCATTTGACAATTGTGCTGACTTAACGTCAGCCAACAATAGAGCCCTAATTAACAGCTTCACTGTGAACCCTTTCATTTTTATTTACTTCACCTTTATTTAACCAGGTAGGTCAGTTGAGAACAAGTTCACATTTACAACTGCGACCTGGCCAAGATAAAACATAGCAATATGCGTCATTGGGTTATATAAAGTAAACCAACTGGTTCCTACAGAGAGGTGGTGTTTCAGGGAAATACTTTGTACTGCGACGCTTCCTTCAGTATATGGAAATACTTTGTACCGCGACGCTTCCTTCAGTATATGGAAATACTTTGTACCGCGACTCTTCCTTCAGTTCACCAGACAGCAGGATGGAGAGCAGAGATCAACACAGAGGGGAGAAATAGATCACTACTGTAAGTTGCTGTTGTGTGTGTGTGGGTTTGTGTGTGTGTGTTGTAACAGAATTCTACATGTGACTAAGAGGAGCGCAGTAATGACAGATAATTGACAGGCTCACAACACAGTAACAGGTTTAAACCGGTGGGCTATTTACAGATGGGCTGTGTACAGGTGCAGTGATCGGTAAGCTTCTCTAAAAGCTGATGCCTCTAGTTAGTGAGGGAGAGCGCCGGTCCTAATTGCCAATGAGCATGCATTTTACAATTGTGCTGACTTAATGTCAGTGTGACGCTTCTCGTTGGGATTAGAATGGGACCAAAGCGCAGCGTGGAAAGTGTTCATGATTTTATTCGATCAACAAAACACTCAAACAAAGTAACAAAACAAAAAGCGAACAGTTCTGTCAGGTGACAGAAACTAAACAGAAAATAACTAACCACAAACACAGGTGGGAAAAGGCTGCCTAAGTATGATTCCCAATCAGAGACAACGATAGACAGCTGCCTCTGATTGGGAACCATACTCGGCCAAAACAAAGAAATAGACAACATAGAATGCCCACCCCACATCACACCCTGACCTAACCAAAAGGAGAAATAAACGGCTCTCTCAGGTCAGGGCGTGACAGTCAGCCAACAATAGAGCCCTAGTTTTAACAGCTTCACTGTGAACCCTTTCATTTTTATTTACTTCACCTTTATTTAACCAGGTAGGTCAGTTGAGAACAAGTTCACATTTACAACTGCGACCTGGCCAAGATAAAGCAAAGCAGTGCGACAAAAACAACAACACATATGGGATATACAAACGTACAGTCAATAACACAATGGAACGAGAGGGCGGGGTCAGAGCTCCAATCTCCAATGGGGCCGACCAATCAGCTGCTTGGAATCCAGGAAGCCATCCTGAAACACACACATACAAACACACAACAACACAGAAACTGGGGAACGTAATACTGTTTCGCTGCCAGACAAGGCTCCGCTGATAGCCAGGTGTAGCAGTGGTAAGATGTTGGGACTGCTGTTGGGACAGCTTTATGTAGGCCCTAACAGCTTGTGGGTACCGTTTGTTACCATTATAATGCAATTAATGTATTGTGGCTTTGCTGGCATGCATCCCACTTTTTATATTTTTTTGCCCCACCAAGATTTACATGCTAAAATTGCCACTGCACCAGGGGAAAGAGAAGAAGCAAGTAAGTACGTTTTTCCCAAGGAAGAGGAAGTGAGAAGGCCATGGACACCCCCTACCAAAAGATCATCACACTCTTTCACAGGCAGGGATGGACCACATGCAGAGGACATGTGAAATGCTATGTGTCAAACACAGTGTGGCGTGAGATACACTACATGACCATACACTACTGCTCGTTGAACATCTCATTCCAAAATCATGGGCATTAATATGGAGTTGGTCCCCCCCTTTGCTGCTGTAACAGCCTCCACTCTTCTGGGGCTTTCCACTAGATGTTGGAACATTGCTGTGGGGACTTGCTTCCATTCAGCCACGAGCATTAGTGAGGTCGGGCACTGATGTTAGGCAATCAGGCCTGACTCACAGTCGCCATTTAAATTCATCCCAAAGGTGTTTGATGGGGTTGAGGTCAGGGCTCTGTGCAGGCCATTCAAGTTCTTCCACACCGATCTCGACGGAACTGGGGCACTGTCATGCTGAGACAGGAAAGGGAACACGTTTTTAGTGCTCCAGAGTCCAATGGCGGCAAGCTTTACACCACTCCAGCCGATGATTGGTATTGCGCATGGTGATCTTAGGCTTGTGTGCAGCTGCTCGGCCATTGAAACTCATTTCATGAAGCTCCCCACAAACAGTTATTGTGCTGATGTTGTTTCCAGAGGAAGTTTGGAACTTGGTAGTGAGTGTTGCAACCGAGGACAGATGATTTTTACGTGCTTCAGCACGTAGGCAGTCCTGTTCTGTGAGCTTGTGTGGCCTACCACTTTGCGGCTGAGCCATTGTTGCTCCTAGACGTTTCCACTTCACAATAGAAGCACTTACAGTTGACTGGAGCAGCTCTAGCAGGGCAGGAATTTGATGAACTGACTTGTTGGAAAGGTGGCATCCTATGATGGTGCCATGTTGAAGGTCGCTGAGCTCTTCAGTAAGGCGTTTCTACTGCTAATGTTTGTCTATGGAGATTGCATCAATGTGTGCTTGATTTTATACACCTGTCAGCAACAGGTGTGGCTGAAATAGCCGAATCGACTAATTTGAAGGGGTGTCCACATATTTTTGTGTGTATATAGATATTTGTGTACCTTGTTGTCAGGGACCCTAGGGCAGAATGGAGGAGGATAGCGTGTCGTTCCACCTTTTGAATAGTGTAACTTTTACTTCACCTAAATTTAACATTCTGTCAAAGAGTTCAACTTAATAAAAACATGTTTTCTCAACTCAAGATCTTTAAATATGTAAAATGAATAAATTACCATAGTTAGTGCCAAATAAAGTGTTGAAGTTTTAATCTTCAGTAAGCCTATTTCAAAACTTAAAATTTCGGGTGAAACTGTGTACATTTACTTGTGAATAAAAAATAAAAAAACTGAAATCAAGGTGTGTCAATTTGTTTGTCAACGTGCCGTTTTAAAAACAATGCCGCTATTGTGGAGTAAACCTATTTTGGGTGAAGACGAGTAACTATGAGTAAGGGCAAACATCATGATATGCTTGATAGATGATTTTAACAAGACATCCGATTACCATTTAGAACGGTTGGTTCTTTTATAGTTAATCAGATCAATGATGGATCACTGGATACAAGAAATGTACGTCTCTCGTCTGCCCCTGCAAATCGGTCGGCATATGCGTCATCACACTCATCTGATTGGAGGTTTCCTGCAATCCGGCATATGCATCATCACACTCCCTCATTGACTTCGTGGCTGCGGTAACTAGTGACGACGCTGCACTTGATTTAACTTAGCCGGGTTCAATGATTGTCAGAACACATTTCCTCTTAATTCAAACCCCGGTGCGCCGGGCAACATAAACTGATTCCACCTCAAGTGAACTCAAGCACATTCAGCAATAGCGCTGCATGGGTCTATTGACTAAATGGAACAAAACGGGGAGGGACCTACCTGAATTTGTCAAATAGAAATGTATTTGCTAAGTTTTGCTATGGTTGGCTACAGTGTGTACTAATGAATACACCCAAGCTCAGGTTCAATATTGTAACCAATTAAACGTACTTGCTTTAAACCAAACACACCAAATGTTCTTATCATCATTGGACATTTTCCTGCATAACAAATACATTCGTTTCACCTTGGCTGCATTTACACAGGCAGCCCAATTCTGATATTGTTTTCCACTAATTGGTCTTTTGACCAATCACATCAGATCTTTTTAACATCCAATCTTTTTCAGAGTCAATCTGATTGGTCTGTCTAAACGCAGTCCTTGTAGGCTATTTCTAAACCAGAATAAGAAAAATGGTGTGTATGCTGCAGTCTCTTAAAGGGTTGGATTATTTAGGAATAAATACCTGTCAGCTATTTTAACTGTCTGTAATGTCTAATTGTTACATTTTTACATGCCTACTATTGCCTTTTAATTTAAACTGGAAAGCTGTTTGTCTGAAATGTCTTTTTAGTTTGTGTGTGTAAACCCCAGGTAGACTAGCTGTTGTTATGGAGACAGATGATCCAACCAGGTAGACTAGCTGTTGTTATGGAGACAGATGATCCAACCAGGTAGACTAGCTGTTGTTATGGAGTCAGAGGATCCAACCAGGTAGACTAGCTGTTGTTATGGAGTCAGTGGATCCAACCAGGTAGACTAGCTGTTGTTATGGAGTCAGGGGATCCAACCAGGTAGACTAGCTGTTGTTATGGAGTCAGAGGATCCAACCAGGTAGACTAGCTGTTGTTATGGAGTCAGGGGATCCAACCTGGTAGACTAGCTGTTGTTATGGAGTCAGGGGATCCAATCAGGTAGACTAGCTGTTGTTATGGAGTCAGGGGATCCAACCAGGTAGACTAGCTGTTGTTATGGAGTCAGGGGATCCAACCAGGTAGACTAGCTGTTGTTATGGAGTCAGGGGATCCAACCAGGTAGACTAGCTGTTGTTATGGAGTCAGGGGATCCAACCAGGTAGACTAGCTGTTGTTATGGAGTCAGAGGATCCAACCAGGTAGACTAGCTGTTGTTATGGAGTCAGGGGATCCAACCAGGTAGACTAGCTGTTGTTATGGAGTCAGTGGATCCAACCAGGTAGACTAGCTGTTGTTATGGAGTCAGGGGATCCAACCAGGTAGACTAGCTGTTGTTATGGAGTCAGGGGATCCAATCAGGTAGACTAGCTGTTGTTATGGAGTCAGGGGATCCAATCAGGTAGACTAGCTGTTGTTATGGAGTCAGGGGATCCAACCAGGTAGACTAGCTGTTGTTATGGAGTCAGGGGATCCAACCAGGTAGACTAGCTGTTGTTATGGAGTCAGTGGATCCAACCAGGTAGACTAGCTGTTGTTATGGAGTCAGGGGATCCAACCAGGTAGACTAGCTGTTGTTATGGAGTCAGGGGATCCAACCAGGTAGACTAGCTGTTGTTATGGAGTCAGGGGATCCAACCAGGTAGACTAGCTGTTGTTATGGAGTCAGGGGATCCAACCAGGTAGACTAGCTGTTGTTATGGAGTCAGGGGATCCAACCAGGTAGACTAGCTGTTGTTATGGAGTCAGGGGATCCAACCAGGTAGACTAGCTGTTGTTATGGAGTCAGGGGATCCAACCAGGTAGACTAGCTGTTGTTATGGAGTCAGTGGATCCAACCAGGTAGACTAGCTGTTGTTATGGAGTCAGTGGATCCAACCAGGTAGACTAGCTGTTGTTATGGAGTCAGTGGATCCAACCAGGTAGACTAGCTGTTGTTATGGAGACAGATGATCCAACCAGGTAGACTAGCTGTTGTTATGGAGTCAGGGGATCCAACCAGGTAGACTAGCTGTTGTTATGGAGTCAGGGGATCCAACCAGGTAGACTAGCTGTTGTTATGGAGTCAGTGGATCCAACCAGGTAGACTAGCTGTTGTTATGGAGTCAGGGGATCCAACCAGGTAGACTAGCTGTTGTTATGGAGTCAGGGGATCCAACCAGGTAGACTAGCTGTTGTTATGGAGTCAGTGGATCCAACCAGGTAGACTAGCTGTTGTTATGGAGTCAGGGGATCCAACCAGGTAGACTAGCTGTTGTTATGGAGTCAGGGGATCCAACCAGGTAGACTAGCTGTTGTTATGGAGTCAGGGGATCCAACCAGGTAGACTAGCTGTTGTTATGGAGTCAGCTGACATATTGGGCTGTCTTAATTGTTTGTGACCATGGACAGTAAATTAAGAAAAGTATCTCTCGTCACGTCGACCAAGTAAAAGTGACATGCAACAAAAGGAAAATGATCTACTGGTAGTTAAATATAGGGCTAAATAAAATGTCAAAAGATTGAGAATGCTTTCTGGTTACACAGATCGGAAAGGCGGTGGTCCGTTTTGCTCACTTCAGGTGCACTTGATTTAACGTGAGCCAATGAGTTCAATGATTGTCAGCACACACCATTGTCTTAATGCAAACCCCACCAGCCAGTGTGCAGGAGTAGATAATCTGATCGCACCTCAAGTGAACTCAAGCAGTGGGTGTAGGCCTTTTCAGTAAACGGAACAAAACGGAGAGCGACCTACCTGAATATGTCTAATAGAAACGCTTGTTTCTGTTGCTAAACATTTTGCTACGGTTTTCTACAGTGTGCACTGTGAACTAATGAAAACACCCCAGCTCTAACTCAATCGAACGTACTTGCCTTTCGCCTCACGTCCACCAGATGCTTCAAACTCTTTGTGTTCCACAACGCTACGTTAGGGATGCCGCACTAAACTGTGGTGTGTTCTGTGTACTGCATGCATTCAATATTTTCAATTTGTGCGTTGCTTTACCATGCGATGGTACAAATGGAAGTACACGCAGACTCCAACTAGCTAGCTTTTAGCGAGTTGAAAAGCAAACCACACGTGTGTCAAGTATGGAAAATGCTGGCTAGACATCCGGCAAAACAAAACCTCATATGCATCTGGTGGACGTCGGGCATTATGTTGTGTTCATAACCAAGCGGGAAGGTAGTTGTGCTTGTAAACAAATTATAGTGTTCAAAAACCATATGAATCAGTGGAGGCTGCTGAGGGGAGGACAGCTCATAATAAATGGAATGAAGTGCAATGGATGGAATAGAGTGAATGGTATCAAACACATGAAAACCCCTGTTTTTGATACCATTCAATTTACTCCATTCCAGACATTATTATGAGCCGTTCTCCCCTCAGAAGCCGCCACTGATATTCATATATTGCTTTTTTATAAATAGTGTTTTGTTGTTACCAACAACGGTTGGAACCGGTTCAGGGAATAATAATTAAAATTTTTCGAGGAACAGAATCAGAACTAAATCTATACTGCTCCAGAACAGAACCGTTATTTTAAAAGCGTGGAAACCAGTTAATAACATTATTTTGCGTTCCGGGCATCTTTTTTTCCAGTCACACAAAAACCCTCACTCTGTCACTCAGAAATGTATTCCAGTGTCTGCCTGCCAGCTGAACATCTTTGCCAGTGTGCAAAGTCTACTGTAGCGTGATTCAGAAATTAGGGAGAGATAATTCATTACAGGAGAATGTATTAACTTTTCCAATGCTAGTTAAGGATACTATGGTTATTAAGTTTCACAGTGGATTTATTAACTCCAAAAAGGTAAGACGTGTTTTTATTTTAATTTTGGTGGGTCTCTGCACACACAAGCTAACTAACTAACTAGCGTTGGCCGAACATTAGTTAAGCCAACTCTGAAGTTAAAAAACATTCAAAGTTCCTTCATAGACGCCGGTCCAAAGTAGGTATAATTCTGTAGACGCAATTCAGATAATTCATGTCGTAACAACAAGATGCCAAGCCTCCTCCTCCAAGCCTCCTCCTCCAAGCCTCCTCCTCCAACCTCTCACTCTTTCTACACGCTCAAAATGTCAGTCGCATCTTGCGACATACACTGTCCAATGCATTTTATTAGCTTGCCCGCTCCATAGCAAGCTGCTCTATCAGCACTGATTGGTGAAGTAATTTAATGTCGAGCTAAATAAATGTTGATTTCAGAGGTTTTAAAAAAGGAACGATATAAACTGTTACTTTTGTTTTGTTTTAAACCGGTTCATAACTTAATTTTGCTGGTCTGAACAGTGGAACGGAACGGAAAAAAATAATGGTTCTGTTCAGAACGAAACAATTGGAAAAGAATTTCAGTTCCAACTCCTGGTTGTTACATTTAACTGACAAATGCTGTTATCGAGGTAATTTCCTTTTAGTAGGTGACGTCGTTGTGGGAACTCTGTGACCATGGACACTAAAAGTCTTGTCATTGTTAATGGTACTTCAACAATGTTCAGAAATATTGACTGTTCAGTTATTTCTTATTGTAGCTGAGTGAGCTGTGACTGACATCTAAAATGAGTCTCTCTGGGGAGAGAGAGGAGGAGACCACTGCCTCCAAAATGAGTCTCTCTGGGGAGAGAGAGGAGGAGACCACTGCATCTAAAATGAGTCTCTCTGGGGAGAGAGAGGAGAGGACCACTGTCTCTGAAATGAGTCTCTCTGGGGAGAGAGAGGAGGAGACACCTGCCTCTAAAATGAGCCTCTCTGGGGAGAGAGAGGAGGAGACCACTGCCCCTAAAATGAGTCTCTCTGGGGAGAGAGAGGAGGGGGCCACTGCCTCTAAAAAGAGTCTGCCTCAAGACACCAGTTCTAAGAGGTAAGAGATCAATTGTAAATATAGTTATTTTAAAGATATACAACACATTTTAAGAGAAGTGTTTCCAAATTACATAACATGTAGGCCTATATCATTAAGTTAAAAAATCCTAGGACCAACTGCAAACACAAGCTAGGTTTCTTTCCAGCTGGTGAAACATATTTTAATGTCAATATTCTAAAATCAGCAGAAAAATTACATTAATATTTTCCCACCAGGGATGTAGACTCCCTACGTGATGACATTCCTGTTATGGTGCAGGTAGACTACCTACATTAATAGATTCCTGTTATGGTGCAGGTAGACTACCTACATGATGACATTCCTATTATGGTGCAGGTAGACTACCTACATTAATAGATTCCTGTTATGGTGCAGGTAGACTACCTACATGATTACATTCCTGTTATGGTGCAGGTAGACTACCTACATTAATAGATTCCTGTTATGGTGCAGGTAGACTACCTACATTAATATATTCCTGTTATGGTGCAGGTAGACTACCTACATTAATAGATTCCTGTTATGGTGCAGGTAGACTACCTACATTAATAGATTCCTGTTATGGTGCAGGTAGACTACCTACATTAATAGATTCCTCTTATGGTGCAGGTAGACTACCTACATTAATATATTCCTGTTATGGTGCAAGTAGACTACCTACATTAATAGATTCCTGTTATGGTGCAGGTAGACTACCTACATTAATAGATTCCTGTTATGGTGCAGGTAGACTACCTACATTAATAGATTCCTGTTATGGTGCAGGTAGACTACCTACATTAATAGATTCCTGTAATGGTGCAGGTAGACTACCTACATTAATAGATTCCTGTTATGGTGCAGGTAGACTACCTACATTAATAGATTCCTGTTATGGTGCAGGTAGACTACCTACATTAATAGATTCCTGTTATGGTGCAGGTAGACTACCTACATTAATAGATTCCTGTTATGGTGCAGGTAGACTAGCTACATTAATAGATTCCTGTTATGGTGCAGGTAGACTACCTACATTAATAGATTCCTGTTATGGTGCAGGTAGACTACCTACATGATGACATTCCTGTTATGGTGCAGGTAGACTACCTACATTAATAGATTCCTGTTATTGTGCAGGTAGACTACCTACATTAATAGATTCCTGTTATGGTGCAGGTAGACTACCTACATTAATACATTCCTGTTATGGTGCAGGTAGACTACCTACATGATGACATTCCTGTTATGGTGCAGGTAGACTACCTACATGAATAGATTCCTGTTATGGTGCAGGTAGACTACCTACATTAATAGATTCCTGTTATGGTGCAGGTAGACTACCTACATTAATAGATTCCTGTTATGGTGCAGGTAGACTACCTACATTAATAGATTCCTGTTATGGTGCAGGTAGACTACCTACATTAATAGATTCCTGTTATGGTGCAAGTAGACTACCTACATTAATATATTCCTGTTATGGTGCAGGTAGACTACCTACATTAATAGATTCCTGTTATGGTGCAGGTAGACTACCTACATGATGACATTCCTGTTATGGTGCAGGTAGACTACCTACATGATGACATTCCTGTTATGGTGCAGGTAGACTACCTACATTAATAGATTCCTGTTATGGTGCAGGTAGACTACCTACATTAATAGATTCCTGTTATTGTGCAGGTAGACTACCTACATGATGACATTCCTGTTATGGTGCAGGTAGACTACCTACATGAATAGATTCCTGTTATGGTGCAGGTAGACTACCTACATTAATAGATTCCTGTTATGGTGCAGGTAGACTACCTACATTAATAGATTCCTGTTATGGTGCAGGTAGACTACCTACATTAATAGATTCCTGTTATGGTGCAGGTAGACTACCTACATTAATAGATTCCTGTTATGGTGCAGGTAGACTACCTACATGATGACATTCCTGTTATGGTGCAGGTAGACTACCTACATGATGACATTCCTGTTATGGTGCAGGTAGACTGACCTACATTAATAGATTCATGTTATGGTGCAGGTAGACTACCTACATTAATAGATTCCTCTTATGGTGCAGGTAGACTACCTACATTAATAGATTCCTGTTATGGTGCAGGTAGACTACCTACATTAATAGATTCCTGTTATGGTGCAGGTAGACTACCTACATTAATAGATTCCTGTTATGGTGGAGGTAGACTACCTACATGATGACATTCCTGTTATGGTGCAGGTAGACTACCTACATGATGACATTCCTGTTATGGTGCAGGTAGACTACCTACATGATGACATTCCTGTTATGGTGCAGGTAGACAACCTACATTAATAGATTCCTGTTATGGTGCAGGTAGACTACCTACATGAATAGATTCCTGTTATGGTGCAGGTAGAGTACCTACATGATGACATTCCTGTTATGGTGCAGGTAGACTACCTACATGATGACATTCCTGTTATGGTGCAGGTAGACTACCTACATGATGACATTCCTGTTATGGTGCAGGTAGACTACCTACATTAATAGATTCCTGTTATGGTGCAGGTAGACTACCTACATGAATAGATTCCTGTTATGGTGCAGGTAGACTACCTACATGATGACATTCCTGTTATGGTGCAGGTAGACTACCTACATTAATAGATTCCTGTAATGGTGCAGGTAGACTACCTACGTGATGACATTCCTGGTATGGTGCAGGTAGACTACCTACATTAATAGATTCCTGTTATGGTGCAGGTAGACTACCTACATTAATAGATTCCTGTTATGGTGCAGGTAGACTACCTACATGATGACATTCCTGTTATGGTGCAGGTAGACTACCTACATTAATAGATTCCTGTAATGGTGCAGGTAGACTACCTACGCGATGACATTCCTGGTATGGTGCAGGTAGACTACCTACATGAATAGATTCCTGTTAGGGTGCAGGTAGACTACCTACATGATGACATTCCTGTTATGGTGCAGGTAGACTACCTACATTAATAGATTCCTGTAATGGTGCAGGTAGACTACCTACGCGATGACATTCCTGGTATGGTGCAGGTAGACTACCTACATTAATAGATTCCTGTTATGGTGCAGGTAGACTACCTACATTAATAGATTCCTGTTATGGTGCAGGTAGACTACCTACATGATGACATTCCTGTTATGGTGCAGGTAGACTACCTACATTAATAGATTCCTGTTATGGTGCAGGTAGACTACCTACATTAATAGATTCCTGTTATGGTGCAGGTAGACTACCTACATGATGACATTCCTGTTATGGTGCAGGTAGACTACCTACATGAATAGATTCCTGTTATGGTGCAGGTAGACTACCTACATTAATAGATTCCTGTTATGGTGCAGGTAGACTACCTACATTAATAGATTCCTGTTATGGTGCAGGTAGACTACCTACATTAATAGATTCCTGTTATGGTGCAAGTAGACTACCTACATTAATATATTCCTGTTATGGTGCAGGTAGACTACCTACATTAATAGATTCCTGTTATGGTGCAGGTAGACTACCTACATGATGACATTCCTGTTATGGTGCAGGTAGACTACCTACATGATGACATTCCTGTTATGGTGCAGGTAGACTGACCTACATTAATAGATTCATGTTATGGTGCAGGTAGACTACCTACATTAATAGATTCCTCTTATGGTGCAGGTAGACTACCTACATTAATAGATTCCTGTTATGGTGCAGGTAGACTACCTACATTAATAGATTCCTGTTATGGTGCAGGTAGACTACCTACATTAATAGATTCCTGTTATGGTGGAGGTAGACTACCTACATGATGACATTCCTGTTATGGTGCAGGTAGACTACCTACATGATGACATTCCTGTTATGGTGCAGGTAGACTACCTACATGATAACATTCCTGTTATGGTGCAGGTAGACAACCTACATTAATAGATTCCTGTTATGGTGCAGGTAGACTACCTACATGAATAGATTCCTGTTATGGTGCAGGTAGAGTACCTACATGATGACATTCCTGTTATGGTGCAGGTAGACTACCTACATGATGACATTCCTGTTATGGTGCAGGTAGACTACCTACATGATGACATTCCTGTTATGGTGCAGGTAGACTACCTACATTAATAGATTCCTGTTATGGTGCAGGTAGACTACCTACATGAATAGATTCCTGTTATGGTGCAGGTAGACTACCTACATGATGACATTCCTGTTATGGTGCAGGTAGACTACCTACATTAATAGATTCCTGTAATGGTGCAGGTAGACTACCTACGTGATGACATTCCTGGTATGGTGCAGGTAGACTACCTACATTAATAGATTCCTGTTATGGTGCAGGTAGACTACCTACATTAATAGATTCCTGTTATGGTGCAGGTAGACTACCTACATGATGACATTCCTGTTATGGTGCAGGTAGACTACCTACATTAATAGATTCCTGTAATGGTGCAGGTAGACTACCTACGCGATGACATTCCTGGTATGGTGCAGGTAGACTACCTACATGAATAGATTCCTGTTATGGTGCAGGTAGACTACCTACATGATGACATTCCTGTTATGGTGCAGGTAGACTACCTACATTAATAGATTCCTGTAATGGTGCAGGTAGACTACCTACGCGATGACATTCCTGGTATGGTGCAGGTAGACTACCTACATTAATAGATTCCTGTTATGGTGGAGGTAGACTACCTACATTAATAGATTCCTGTTATGGTGCAGGTAGACTACCTACATGATGACATTCCTGTTATGGTGCAGGTAGACTACCTACATTAATAGATTCCTGTTATGGTGCAGGTAGACTACCTACATTAATAGATTCCTGTTATGGTGCAGGTAGACTACCTACATGATGACATTCCTGTTATGGTGCAGGTAGACTACCTACATTAATAGATTCCTGTTATGGTGCAGGTAGACTACCTACATTAATAGATTCCTGTTATGATGCAGGTAGACTACCTACATGATGACATTCCTGTTATGGTGCAGGTAGACTACCTACATTAATAGATTCCTGTTATGGTGCAGGTAGACTACCTACATTAATAGATTCCTGTTATGGTGCAGGTAGACTACCTACATGATGACATTCCTGTTATGGTGCAGGTAGACTACCTACATGATGACATTCCTGTTATGGTGCAGGTAGACTACCTACATTAATAGATTCCTGTTATGGTGCAGGTAGACTACCTACATTAATAGATTCCTGTTATGGTGCAGGTACACTACCTACATTAATAGATTCCTGTTATGGTGCAGGTAGACTACCTACATGATGACGTTCCTGTTATGGTGCAGGTAGACTACCTACATTAATAGATTCCTGTAATGGTGCAGGTAGACTACCTACGTGATGACATTCCTGGTATGGTGCAGGTAGACTACCTACATTAATAGATTCCTGTTATGGTGCAGGTAGACTACCTACATTAATAGATTCCTGTTATGGTGCAGGTAGACTACCTACATGATGACATTCCTGTTATGGTGCAGGTAGACTACCTACATTAATAGATTCCTGTAATGGTGCAGGTAGACTACCTACGCGATGACATTCCTGGTATGGTGCAGGTAGACTACCTACATGAATAGATTCCTGTTATGGTGCAGGTAGACTACCTACATGATGACATTCCTGTTATGGTGCAGGTAGACTACCTACATTAATAGATTCCTGTAATGGTGCAGGTAGACTACCTACGCGATGACATTCCTGGTATGGTGCAGGTAGACTACCTACATTAATAGATTCCTGTTATGGTGCAGGTAGACTACCTACATTAATAGATTCCTGTTATGGTGCAGGTAGACTACCTACATGATGACATTCCTGTTATGGTGCAGGTAGACTACCTACATTAATAGATTCCTGTTATGGTGCAGGTAGACTACCTACATTAATAGATTCCTGTTATGGTGCAGGTAGACTACCTACATGATGACATTCCTGTTATGGTGCAGGTAGACTACCTACATGAATAGATTCCTGTTATGGTGCAGGTAGACTACCTACATTAATAGATTCCTGTTATGGTGCAGGTAGACTACCTACATTAATAGATTCCTGTTATGGTGCAGGTAGACTACCTACATTAATAGATTCCTGTTATGGTGCAAGTAGACTACCTACATTAATATATTCCTGTTATGGTGCAGGTAGACTACCTACATTAATAGATTCCTGTTATGGTGCAGGTAGACTACCTACATGATGACATTCCTGTTATGGTGCAGGTAGACTACCTACATGATGACATTCCTGTTATGGTGCAGGTAGACTGACCTACATTAATAGATTCATGTTATGGTGCAGGTAGACTACCTACATTAATAGATTCCTCTTATGGTGCAGGTAGACTACCTACATTAATAGATTCCTGTTATGGTGCAGGTAGACTACCTACATTAATAGATTCCTGTTATGGTGCAGGTAGACTACCTACATTAATAGATTCCTGTTATGGTGGAGGTAGACTACCTACATGATGACATTCCTGTTATGGTGCAGGTAGACTACCTACATGATGACATTCCTGTTATGGTGCAGGTAGACTACCTACATGATAACATTCCTGTTATGGTGCAGGTAGACAACCTACATTAATAGATTCCTGTTATGGTGCAGGTAGACTACCTACATGAATAGATTCCTGTTATGGTGCAGGTAGAGTACCTACATGATGACATTCCTGTTATGGTGCAGGTAGACTACCTACATGATGACATTCCTGTTATGGTGCAGGTAGACTACCTACATGATGACATTCCTGTTATGGTGCAGGTAGACTACCTACATTAATAGATTCCTGTTATGGTGCAGGTAGACTACCTACATGAATAGATTCCTGTTATGGTGCAGGTAGACTACCTACATGATGACATTCCTGTTATGGTGCAGGTAGACTACCTACATTAATAGATTCCTGTAATGGTGCAGGTAGACTACCTACGTGATGACATTCCTGGTATGGTGCAGGTAGACTACCTACATTAATAGATTCCTGTTATGGTGCAGGTAGACTACCTACATTAATAGATTCCTGTTATGGTGCAGGTAGACTACCTACATGATGACATTCCTGTTATGGTGCAGGTAGACTACCTACATTAATAGATTCCTGTAATGGTGCAGGTAGACTACCTACGCGATGACATTCCTGGTATGGTGCAGGTAGACTACCTACATGAATAGATTCCTGTTATGGTGCAGGTAGACTACCTACATGATGACATTCCTGTTATGGTGCAGGTAGACTACCTACATTAATAGATTCCTGTAATGGTGCAGGTAGACTACCTACGCGATGACATTCCTGGTATGGTGCAGGTAGACTACCTACATTAATAGATTCCTGTTATGGTGCAGGTAGACTACCTACATTAATAGATTCCTGTTATGGTGCAGGTAGACTACCTACATGATGACATTCCTGTTATGGTGCAGGTAGACTACCTACATTAATAGATTCCTGTTATGGTGCAGGTAGACTACCTACATTAATAGATTCCTGTTATGGTGCAGGTAGACTACCTACATGATGACATTCCTGTTATGGTGCAGGTAGACTACCTACATTAATAGATTCCTGTTATGGTGCAGGTAGTCTACCTACATTAATAGATTCCTGTTATGGTGCAGGTAGACTACCTACATGATGACATTCCTGTTATGGTGCAGGTAGACTACCTACATTAATAGATTCCTGTTATGGTGCAGGTAGACTACCTACATTAATAGATTCCTGTTATGGTGCAGGTAGACTACCTACATGATGACATTCCTGTTATGGTGCAGGTAGACTACCTACATGATGACATTCCTGTTATGGTGCAGGTAGACTACCTACATTAATAGATTCCTGTTATGGTGCAGGTAGACTACCTACATTAATAGATTCCTGTTATGGTGCAGGTAGACTACCTACATTAATAGATTCCTGTTATGGTGCAGGTAGACTACCTACATGATGACATTCCTGTTATGGAAAAAAGAGGAAGATTGATCTTTATGGGATAATAATGATTACAAAACCCTGTGAGTTTTTATTTTGAATTCTGTGGTCACACATTGAGATTCATGGTTGCAAGTATGATTCCTCTTCAAGCTACTTCCTGAGATTTAGTGAGTTTGAGTTTACCGACATATCAGGCCCGTCTTTAGAAATTGTATCCGAGATGTACTTTACCGGCATAAAAGGTTTTATGGAAGCCTGGTTACATCCATGTGTTTCTCAACCTCTACTTTACACACACGTTTGTGGTCGACCTCCATTAACTTTTTTCACTCTCAATCGTTAATGAAAATTCTTCCCTGCAGCATCTCTGCATGCCAACCAGTTGATCTCAATCAGTTCTTGAGTTTTGTACAGTGCTGTGTCGTGTCTTTGGCATCATTAAACTGAAGACTTATTTGTAGTTTATTAAATCAATTCTCTGTAATTATTAGTACGTGATTAATCAGGCAGATGTCATTTTATTTATTTATTTATTTATTTATTTATTTATTTCACCTTTATTTAACCAGGTTGGCAAGTTGAGAACAAGTTCTCATGTACAATTGCGACCTGGCCAAGATAAAGCAAAGCAGTTCGACAACATACAACAACACAGAGTTACACATGGAGTAAAACAAACATACAGTCAATAATACAGTAGAAAAATAAGGCTATGTACAATGTGAGCAAATGAGGTGAGGTAAGGGAGGTAAAGGCAAAAAAGGCCATGGTGGCAAAGTAAATACAATATAGCAAGTAAAACACTGGAATGGTAGATTTGTAGTAGAAGAAAGTGCAAAGTAGAAATAGAGATAATAGGACAGCGGAGTCAATCACCACCTTCCGGAGACACCTGAAACCCCACCTCTTTAAGGAATACCTGGGATAGGATAAAGTAATCCTTCTAACCCCCCCCCCCCCCCCCCCCAAAAAGATTTAGATGCACTATTGTAAAGTGGTTGTTCCACTGGATATCATGTAAATGTAAATGTAAATAATGGGGTGCAAAGGAGCAAAATAAAATAAATAAATACAGTAGGGGAAGAGGTAATTGTTTGGGCTAAAGTATAGATGGGCTATGTACAGGTGCAGTGATCTGTGAGCTGCTCTGACAGCTGGTGCTTAAAGCTAGTGAGGGAGATAAGTGTTTCCAGCTTCAGAGATTTTTGTAGTTCGTTCCAGTCATTGGCAGCAGAGAACTGGAAAGAGAGACGGCCAAAGGAGGAATTGGCTTTGGGGGTGACCAGAGAGATTTACCTGCTGGAGCGCGTGCTACAGGTGGGTGCTGCAATGGTGACCAGTGAGCGGAGATAAGGGGGGACTTTACCTAGCAGGGTCTTGTAGATGACCTGGAGCCAGTGGGTTTGGCGATGATTATGAAGCGAAGGCCAGCCAACGAGAGCGTACAGGTCGCAGTGGTGGGTAGTATATGGGGCTTTGGTGACAAAATGGATGGCACTATGATAGACTGCATCCAGTTTGTTGAGTAGGGTATTGGAGGCTATTTTGTAAATGACATCGCCGAAGTCGAGGATCAGTAGGATGGTCAGTTTTACGAGGATATGTTTGGCAGCATGAGTGAAGGATGCTTTGTTGCGAAATAGGAAGCCAATTCTTGATTTAACTTTGGATTGGAGATGTTTGATGTGAGTCTGGAAGGAGAGTTTAGTCTAACCAGACACCTAGGTATTTGTAGTTGTCCACATATTCTAGGAATTAACTAGGAAGTCGGGGCACCAAGGAAAAAATTCAGATTACAAAGTTGTCATTTTCCTAATATAACTTTCAGATATTTTAATATCTGATCAATTAGTCTTCTCATTAATTAATTAGTCTTTAACCCACGTTAGTCTCATTCCGAATGTCGTAAATTGTTGGTTATCTGCACGAACCCAGTCTTCACTATGAGTCATCCATACATAAATTGTCTTAGTTAGTAAATCATTTATTTACTAAATAAATCACAGAAATGCTCAAAGAAACAGTAGATATAGTTACAAGGAAATGATAGCGGATGTGGGCTAAACCGGCATCGCAGCTTGGTGGACAAAAGGGAAGTGGGGGTCCACTGAGATAAGACACCACAAAGTTGATAATTATAACAATTGAAATGCTAACCCTTTGCACATGAACGCTCACTCATTCGGGAATAATTGCAATCAATATATATATTTACGCTCAGTGTGTCGTCCTGATCTCTGTTGGAAAGTTAGTTTCTGTTGGAGAGTTTGTCCGCCCTCTCTCTCTCTGCCGTGGTTAGGATGGATAGTTCAGAGTAACATTCAGCAATGTCGTTATAGAATAGATGTTTCGACAGTTGTCGGTCTTCGCGTTCACTGATATCGAATTCCTAGCTGCAGACTAGTAATTAGTATCAAAGATTTGTTCTTATTCTGTCGGTTAGATAGTCTAAGAGTTTAACCACGTGGTATGGTTAAGAATTCAGAAATGGGCTCAAACCTTAGCCCTCTCGTAATTGAGGTAAGCTTGTCTCTACTCAAACCTTAACCCTCTCGTAATTGAGAAAAGCATGGTCTGAAGATAAAATCCCAAGTTAGGGTTATATTCGGAGGAGCAGAAAGGGGCGGTCCCATGACGCCAGCTCAATGTCTGCGCTCATGGGCGGGCCTCTGATTTAGTTAAACTCCAAAAAGAATTGGAGTTTCCTTCATTAAACAGTCTAAAATCCCATTACATAATTTCACAAATAGTTTCATCTTTACTCATTCATTTTATACAACAACTAGATGTAAGCCTCATAACTGAGACTCTTGTATAAACAGGGTTATGGTAATGTGGCTGTATTGTCTCTCATGAGTTTCACAAAATTGTACCAAACTGACCAGTTCGTAGCTGGCTACGTCACCAACCTTTTATACATTCTCCAGAACATGAATATTGTTCGGTTCTCAAGTTCTGTGAGGTGGAAGAAATTCCTTTTGTTCTCTCTATGAAAACTCTCTTATACTTTGGCCATGAGGAGAGAATCTCCTCCAGGAATATATGACCTGCCTAACAGAGCCTGGTGTAGGGAGTATAGAGAGAGGGGGGATGGTGCTCACTGTACCCAAAGAGGGCAACGTCATGACAGCTGTTTTGAGTGAAGTACAGTGAGTGAATTTTAGAGGAGATGGTGTTAACAACCTGCAGCATACGTGTGTTTTGATTCAATCACAGCACATATTTTGTCTAGTGGTGCTCTGTTGGGTTTTGGGCGCATGAGAAATTTGACCATTCGCACAGTCATCTTAAAATCTCATAAGAAATGTGGTGTTTTTTGTCTTCCAGTAATGTTATGCTATTATATTATATCTGTAGAATACTATCAGTATGTAGACATAGATCTGAATCAAACTTTATTTTTTAACATTCATCACTGAAATCACCAGAGTACTCTGTTTTCTGGGCAGTGAATGAGTCGAACAGAGACTACGTCAAGTACAGAATCACATACATACGTACGTAGGAGCTTCTGTTGTTTTGCGATCTAGAAAAGGCTTCCAGAGGATTCAGAACAGCAGCCACTCAGTTTTAAGATACATTAGGACTTAAGTTAAGCTATGTAGTTGTTGATGTGATATTGATGCTCTATTGATGAAGTGATCTGTCTCCCTGTTTTGTTGAAAGTGTCCAGAAGCCCAGAGCAGAGTCACCTTCATCCAGCCAGGAACCTCTGAGACATGACAAAATGTCTGAACAACAAATGAAAAGCTTTGACTACCAGTTGGACTATGAAAATGTTCAGAATTCAGTTGAGACGATGGAGAGGACTGGCAACGAGGGTGCTGTAATGTTCACCCACAGGCCTCTGGATATGAGAAGTAAGACTGGGAGTTACAACATCCCCCCCCGTCCACACCAACACACACCTTTTATATCTTTCTCTATTGATCAAATTAATATTAGATCATGTTGATAAGTTTTAACTGTCAAAAGCTAAACCTTTTAGGGCTAGGGGGCAGTATTTTCACTTTTGGATGAAAATCGTGCCCAGAGTAAATGGCCTAATACTCCGGCCCAGAGTCAAATATTTGCAAATGATTAGTAGATTTGGATAGAAAACACTCTAAAGTTTCCAAAACTGTTTGAATGATGTCTGTGAGTATAACAGAACTCATATGGCAGGCAAAAACCTGAGAGAAATCCTTAGAGGAAATGAAAGTCTGGTTCCTGTAGTTTTCTTAAGTCCTTGCCTTTCTGACACACACATAGGACTCAAATAGCACTTCCTAAGGCTTCCACTAGATGTCAACAGTCTTAGAAAGTTGTTTGAGCCTTTTGCGGTAAACACAGACCAAAGGAGAACGCTGGTAAGCAGGTGCCCTGAAAATCCATTGAGTTCATAGGGCGCGTTCATGTGAGAAGTCCACTTTGTTTCAAAACGTTTTTCAAGGCAATGCATGGGTCCGGTTGGAATATTACTGAAGTTTCACGTTCTCAAGGCCCTAAAGATTGATGCTATACAACGTTTGACATGTTTGAACGAACGTAAATAGAACTTTTTCTTGACTTTCGTCGTCACATTTCCCTCGCGCGTCCTACATTTTGAGTAGCCTACTGAACGCGCAAACAACATGGAGTTATTTGGACATAAATTATGAACTTTATCGAACAAAACAACATTTATTGTGGACCTGGGATTCCTGGAAGTGCCTTCTGATGAAGATTAAAGGTAAGTGAATATTTCTAATGCTATATATGAATTTAGAGTCTCCAAGATGGCCGGTGTCTATAATTGCCTGCTGTTTTTTTTCTGAGCACAATACTCAGATTATTGCAAAGTGTGCTCTCCCAGTAAAGTTATTTTGAAATCTGTCAGCGCGATTGCATTCAGGAGATGTTAATCTATAATTCTTTGAATAACAGTTTAATATTTAATCAACGTTTATGACGAGTATTTTTGTAGATCTTTGTGCTGATTCACCGGCATTTTTGGAGGCAAAATATTTTCTGAACATCACCTCCATTGTAAAATGCTGTTTTTGGATATACATATGAACTTGATAGAACAAATAATGCATGTATTGTCTAACATAATGTCCTAGGAGTGTCATCTGATGAAGATTGTCAAAAGTTAGTGCATAATTTTAGCTGGTTTTCTGCTTTTGGTGACGCCTGTTCTTGCATAAAAAATGGCTGTGTGTAATGTTTTGTCTATGTACTGTCCTAACATAATCTAACTTTATGCTTTCGCCGTAAAGCCTTTTTGAAATCGTACAACGTGGTTGGATTAAGGAGATGTTTATCTATAAAATGGTGTAAAATAGTTGTATGTTTGAGAAATTTGAATTATGACATTTTGTTGTTTTCAAATTTGGCGCTCTGATATTTCACTGGCTGTTGATAGTGTGTACCGCGGGTGGGACGGTGGCGTCCCACGTTGCCCATAGAAGTTAATCTTCTAGTTTTATGGTATTCATATCAATCTCATTGTTTTCCTACAGGTGAAACTCTGCTGACAGTCCAACAAGACATTAAGGCTAAACTGAAACACAAGTATCAACACATATCTGAAGGAATTGGACACCATGGAAACCAAAGTCTGTTAAAGGACATCTACACAGAGCTCTACATCACAGAGGGTGGAAGTGGAGGGCTCAATAATGAACATGAGGTTAGACAGATAGAGATGGCATCCAAGAAACAAACCACACAAGAGACACCAATCAAATGCAATGACATCTTCAAGCCTTTACCTGGACAAGACAAACCTATCAGAACTGTGCTGACAAAAGGAATCGCTGGCATTGGAAAAACAGTCTCTGTGCAGAAGTTCCTCCTTGACTGGGCAGAGGGAAAAGCAAATCAGGACGTTCATTTCATGTTTCCTCTTCCTTTCCGTGATCTGAACCTGAAAAAGGACCAATACAGTCTGATGCAACTTCTTTCCCACTACTTCTCAGAGCTGAAAGAGATTGACAGCATTGAAGATGGTGAAACCAAAACTGTTTTCATTTTTGATGGTCTGGATGAGTGTCGACTTCCTCTAGACTTCAAAAACAATGAGAAGTGCTGTGATGTCACGAAGCCAACCTCAGTGGACGTGCTACTGACAAATCTCATCGAGGGGAATCTGCTTCCCTCTGCTCTCCTCTGGATAACCACACGACCTGCAGCAGCCAATCAGATCCCTCCTGTGTGTGTTGACCAGGTGACAGAGGTACGAGGGTTCAATGATCCACAGAAAGAGGAATACTTCAGGAAGAAAATCCCAGATCAGAATCTGGCCAATGAAATCATCAAACACATGAAGACATCAAGGAGCCTCCACATCATGTGCCACATGCCAGTCTTCTGTTGGATATCAGCCACTGTCCTTGAGATGATGCTGAAAGAGGCAGAGAATGATGAAGTCCCCAAAACTCTGACCCAGATGTACTCACACTTCATTCTCATCCAAATCATTGTGAAGAACAGGAAGTACAACACATCCACAGAAACAAACCCAAAGGACCTGTCTCAGTCAGACAAAGAGATGATCCTGAAACTGGCCAAGCTGGCTTTCCAACAGCTGCAGAAGGGCAACCTGATCTTCTATGAGGAGGACCTGAGAGAGTGTGGCCTTGATGTCACAGAGGCATCAGAGTACTCAGCATTGTGTACAGAGATCTTTAAAGAAGAATCTGGGCTGTACCAAGAGAAGGTCTACAGCTTTGTGCATCTGAGCATTCAGGAGTTTCTAGCAGCACTGCATGTTTTAGAATCATGTCTGGACAAGAAGGAAAATGTTTTCTCCCCCACTAGTGATGAAGAGAAGGAGTCAATCCAGTTGTCTGACTTACACAGGAGAGCAGTGGACCAGGCCTTGAAGAGTGAGAATGGACACCTGGACCTGTTCCTCCGCTTCCTTCTGGGCCTCTCACTGGAGTCCAATCAGCATCTGTTACGAGGCCTTCTGACACAGACAGGAAGTACAACACAGAACAATAAGGAAACAGTTGAGAGAACAGTCAGGTACCTTTCAGACATGATCGAGGAGGAATCCTCACCAGAAAGGATCATCAACTTGTTCCACTGTCTGAATGAACTTGGTGCCAACTCTCTAGTTGAAGACATGCAGACCTCCCTGCGATCAGGAACTCTTTCAGGAACAAGACTAAAACCTGACCAATGTTCAGCCCTGGCCTACCTGTTTCTGATGTCAGAGGAGGTGCTGGAGGAGTTTGACCTGAAGACATACAACACATCAGAGGAAGGTTATCAGAGGTTGCTGCCGGTAGTGAAAACCTGCAAGAGAGCACTGTAAGTTCTGTTATTGAGTTGATGTATATATTATCATTATAATGAAGGATTTGTACATATAACAGATTATCTCCTCTCTTCAGACTGGATGGCTGTCATCTCACATATAAATCCTGTGAGACTCTGGCCTCAGCTCTGCAGACACCAAACTCCCCCCTGAGAGAACTGGACCTCAGCAACAATGACCTGGAAGACAGAGGAGTGGAGCTGCTCTGTGTTGGACTAACCAGTCCACTCTGCAACATACAGACACTAGTGTGAGTTAAATATCTTCAGTATTAGTTATTATGTGGATGTTTTAAACATGTGTTAATCATGTTGTCGTGTCTTTGGCTATGCCGGATTAAGTGATATGACATGCTAACTTATAAAATGATTTCTCTGTAATTAATATTACCTGATTAAGCTAATCATGTAAATGTAATTAACTAGAAAGTCGGGGCACCACAGAAGAACGTTTATAGAGCTGTTATCTTCCGAATAAACTCTTAAAATACTTAGTAATATTTTACATCGATAGCAGTCAATATTAACCCTTAACTTATTTTCAGTCTCATAATGAAAGTTGTAAATTCTTGGTTATCTTCACGAACCCTGGCTAACAAGTTGAATCAGCAATACAAAATTGGGTTTAATTATTTATTTACTAAATACCTAACTAATCACACAGAATTACAAATACACAGAATACCAATGATGTCATACAGAAAACGTCCCGGTGGACGGAACCTGGTAACACAAAGGAAAGGGGGTTGGGCTTGAATGAAAGAGCGGGAAGATTTAGGAACAGAGAAACAGCAGCTATGCCATCGTAAATACATTATCTTATGCATTCTAAATTACCGCCCATTTGGAAAAGGAATATGCAATAAATATTTACTCTGAGCTGCGCTTCGGTAGATTGGTCGTAGATGCTGGCCGGGTTGGCCAACAGATCTTCCTGTACTCGGAACAATGTCTCTGGTGGTAAATTGGATACGTGGTGGTATCTTCGTCCGTCTGTTAGACTGGATCCGTCGTCCGTCCTTTCCTAGCCCCCGTCAACAGCGGCCGCTGCTAACTCAACGGCTAGGAAGTATCACTTCTGTAGTGAATAAGCTCAAAGTTCATACCAGTTCATACCATAGCACACGCCGAGGTTGGCTTAGTTCTGTCCTTGTCATGTGTGTCCTTCTAACGTAGAGGCTGCAGACCTCCCGTACTGGAACTACTGGTTATCTTTTCATCAAAGGCTTATATAGTGGAGAGGGGGGAAGGAGGTGTTTCATCGTTTATAACCCCTGTCTCTTCACAGGGTTGGGCCACTGATCGAGCAGGGCACTTTCCTTATGAAAACCCAATTCTCTCATTTGGAAGCTAAAATTACATTTAATCTCCTAACAAACAATTTCAATATCAAACATTTCAATTGCATAACAATTCCATGTGACTCTGATAACTAGAGGGTGTATACTTTCTCAGGTACAGTTTATGTCGTCCTGTCATCAATCATAATGTCCCAGATAACAATGAACTGACCTCCATACTCATTACGTTATCAAGCATATTTCCAACTGGTTTTATTACCAAAATATGGTTCCTTTCCCCATTTGTTTGATGTTCCCAGACTCTCTATATTTAACAGGACAGCAGTCCTTCAGTAGGGTCAGTAAGAGAGGGGAAGGGAGAAAGGTATTTATGGGGGGGGGGTCATAAACCTTACCCACAGGCCAACGTCATGACAATGTGATCTTCTGCCCTCTAGTCTAGGTCAGTGTGGTCTGACAGAGGGTTGCTGTTCAGATCTGGCCTCAGTCCTGAGTTCACCCAACTCACAACTGAAACAACTGGAGCTGAGAGACAATGACCTGCAGGACTCAGGAGTTATACTGCTGTCTGCTGGACTGGAGGATCCAGACTGTAAACTACACACACTGGGGTAAGTACAGCTGTTTCAGTCAGCTCTGTACTGAGCTGAGTTACACTGCTGTCTGCTGGACTGGAGGATCCAGACTGTAAACTACACACACTGGGGTAAGTACAGCTGTTTCAGTCAGCTCTGTACTGAGCTGAGTTACACTGCTGTCTGCTGGACTGGAGGATCCAGACTGTAAACTACACACATTGGGGTAAGTACAGCTTTTTCAGTCAGGTCAGTACTGAGCTTAGTAAAACAAATACTCTGAAAATCGGATGTTTCATGTCAATGTTTGTGTCATGGACAAATGAATGGGTGACCTACAACATGATTGACACCAGTACATCAACCTAGACAGCTGTTGTGTCTCTCTCTGTAGGCTGTCTGGCTGTCTGGTCACAGAGGAGGGCTGTGCTGCTCTGTCTTCAGCTCTGAGGTCAAACCCCTCCCACCTGAAAGAGCTGGACCTGAGCTACAATCACCCAGGAGACCCTGTAGGGGGACTGCTTTCAGCTGCTCTGGTGGATCCCACATATAAACTGATGAAGCTGAAGTAAGTCAGAATAGATGTCCTAATAGTGTGAGCAGTGGTTGTGTCATAAGTAGTGTAGTAGGGTCAGTAACATGAGGACATGATGGTAGAATTAACCCCTCTAGGACCGGCGGGACGAATTCGTCCCACCTACGTAACAGCCAGTTGAATCCTGTGGCGCGATTTTCAAAACCTTTGAAATGCTATTACTTCAATTTCTCAAACATATGACTATTTTACAGCTATTTAAAGACAAGACTCTCGTTAATCTAACCACACTGTCCGATTTCAAAAAGGCTTTACAACGAAAGCAAAACATTAGATTATGTCAGCAGAGTACCCAGCCAGAAATAATCAGACACCCATTTTTCAAGCTAGCATATAATGCCACAAAAACCCAGAAGACAGCTAAATGCAGCACTAACCTTTGATGATCTTCATCAGATGACACACCTAGGACATTGTGTTATACAATACATGCATGTTTTGTTCAATCAAGTTCATATTTATATCAAAAACCAGCTTTTTACATTAGCATGTGACGTTCAGAACTAGCATACCCACCGCAAACTTCCGGGGAATTTACTAACAATTTACTAAATTACTCACGATAAACGTTCACAAAAAGCATAACAATTATTTTAAGAATTATAGATACATTACTCCTCTATGCACTCGATATGTCCGATTTTAAAATAGCTTTTCGGATGAAGCACATTTTGCAATATTCTGAGTAGATAGCCCGGCATCACAGGGCTAGCTATTTAGACACCCACCAAGTTTAGCCTTCACCAAAATCACATTTACTATAAGAAAAATGGTCTTACCTTTCCTGTTCTTCGTCAGAATGCACTCCCAGGACTTCTACTTCAATAACAAATGTAGGTTTGGTCCAAAATAATCCATAGTTATGTTCCAACAGCGACGTTTTGTTTGTGCGTTCTAGACACTATCCCAATGGTAAATAACGGTCAAGCGCACGGCACATTTCGTGACAAAAGATTTCTAAATATTTCATTACCGTACTTCGAAGCATGTCAACCGCTGTTTAAAATCAATTTTTATGCCATTATTCTCGTAAAAAAGCGATAATATTCCGACCGGGAATCTGCAATTGGCTAAACAGCCGAAGGAAAATACTGCCTGCCATAGAGTTTTTGCCTGCCATAGAGTTCTGTTATACTCACAGACACCATTCAAACAGTTTTAGAAACTTTAGGGTGTTTTCTATCCAAAGCCAATAATTATATGCATATTCTAGTTACTGGGCAGGAGTCGTAAACAGATTAAATCGGGTACGTTTTTTATCCGGATGTGAAAATACTGCCCCCTAGCCCAAAGAAGTTAAGGGGAAGTATATTCAGCAGGCTGAGCACTCCAACACAGCATACATCACCACATGAATACTCTTCTTCTGCATCTCTGATATCCTGTTGGAATTGTACTCTGTTCTGTATGCAGTAGGTAGGGTAGAATACCTGTATGTCTCTAGTAATGAATTATACTCTGTTCTGTATGCAGTAGGTAGGATATAATACCTGTATGTCTAGTAATGAATTGTACTCCGTTCTGTATGCAGTAGGTAGGATAGAATACCTGTATGTCTCTTGTAATGAATTGTACTCCGTTCTGTATGCAGTAGATAGGATAGAATACCTGTATGTCTCTAGTAATGAATTGTACTCCGTTCTGTATGCAGTAGTAGGTGCAACGGTTGTCGTATGTAGTTACACAAAACAAGAAAACGAACAAACTTGACAGTCTTGTCAGGCACACAGCAAAACAAGAAACAACTTCCCACAAAAGACAGGTGAAAAAAGGGCTACCTAAGTATGACTCCCAATCAGCAACAACGATGTACAGCTGTTCCTGATTGAGAGCCATACCAGTCCAACAAAGAAATACACAACAGAAAAAACATAGAACAATACCCAAAAACCCCGACAACACAAAACAAACACACCCCTGCCACACCCTGACCAAACTACAATAACAAATAACCCCTTATACTGGTCAGGACGTGACAGTACCCCCCCCCAAAGGTGAAGACCCCGGATGCACCTGACACAAAAACTAGCAAAACAATAACCCACAACAAAAAAAACCCAAACTACAGGGGAGAGAAGGGAGGGTGGCCAGCGTCACCGACGGTTCTTCTGCAACACCCCCCCTTCCCAATACTCCCCCTACGGAGGTGGCTCAGGAGCGGGACGCAGACCCCGCTCCACCACTGGCTCACCCCACTTCAGTGTCGCCTCTAGAGCGAGGTCCCTCTCCGTCGACCCCGGACTGGAGGGCGACACTCTGGCTGCGTCGGACTGGAGGGCGACACTCTGGCTGCGTCGGACTGGAGGGCGACACTCTGGCTGCGTCGGACTGGAGGGCGACACTCTGGCTGCGTCGGACTGGAGGGCGACACTCTGGCTGCGTCGGACTGGAGGGCGACACTCTGGCTGCGTCGGACTGGCTTAGGAGGTGCCAGACTAGGGACACGCACCACAGGGCTAGTGCGAGGAGCAGGAGCAGGACGAGCTGGTCTGGGCTGACGCACTGGAGGCCTGGTGCGTGGGGCTGGTACTGGAGGTATCAAACTGGAGACACGCACCCCAAAGCTAGTGCGAGGAGCGGGAACAGGACGTACTGGACTGAAGGCCTGGTGCGTGGTGCTGGCTTTGGAGACGCCAGACTGGAGACACGCACCTCAGGGCCAGTGCGGGGAGCGGGAACAGGATACACTGGACCGCGGAAGCGTACTGGCGGTCTCAAGCGCAGGACTGGCACCACCCTTACTGGCTGGGTGCCCGGGTCCCCCCGGCAAATGCGGGATGCTGGCACCGAGCACACCGGCCTGTGGATGCTTGGCCTCGACGCCGTGCACATCACCCCATAGCACGGGGCCTGACCAGTACCACACTGCCTCTGGTAAGCACGGGGAGTTGGCTTAGGGCTCAACCCTGGCCCAGCCAAACTACCCGTGCCCAGCCAAACTGCCTCTCAGGCTTCCATGCCAACTGTGTTCCAACATAACACTCCCGGTCCTCTCCAGCCTTCCTTCATGGTCCCTCTCCGGCTAGGATCTCCTCCCAGGTCCACGACTCCCGATAGCTCCTCTCCAGCTCCTTACCCCGCTGCTTGGTCCGGTGGTGGTGGGAAGTTCTGTAACGGTTGTCGTATGTAGTGGACCAAGGCGCAGCGGGTTGAGTGCTCATTATTAACTTTATTATGAACACTTACACAAAACAAGAAAACGAACGAACTAGACAATCTTGTCAGGCACACAGCAAAACAAGAAACAACTTCCCACAAAAGACGGGTGAAAAAGACAGGTGAAAAAAGTAAAAGGCTACCTAAGTATAACTCCCAATCAGCAACAACGATGTACAACTGTTCCTGATTGAGAGCCATACCAGGCCAACAAAGAAATACACAACATAGAAAAACCATAGAAATACAGAACATAGAACAATACCCAAAAACCCCGACAACACAAAACAAACACACCCCTGCCACGCCCTGACCAAACTATAATAACAAATAACCCCTTATACTGGTCAGGACGTGACAGTAGGATAGAATACCTGTATGTCTCTAGTAATGAATTGTACTCCGTTCTGTATGCAGTAGGTAGGATAGAATACCTGTATGTCTCTAGAAATGAATTGTACTCTGTTCTGTATGCAGTAGGTAGTGTGTAATACCTGTATGTCTCTAGTAATGAATTGTACTCTGTTCTGTATGCAGTAGGTAGGATAGAATACCTGTATGTCTCTAGTAATGAACTTGGATAGTGCACCAGAACACAACAATGTGGTTTAAATGTTGACTGCTTTATTAGGTCTTTGTCAGTCAATAACCTGTTTGTCCTACAGTGTGGATCATGGTGGAGAGTGCAGGCTGAAATCAGGGCTGAGGAAATGTAAGTCTCTTCAGTCCTAATTAACTGCATTTTCAGAACTGTAGTAACATAGTAACTAATCAATACTTGCACTGTTCCTACAAAACCACATTTTATATGAAGATGTGGTTTGATTAAACTCTCCTTTTGTCTACAGATGCCTGTTATCTCACCCTCGACCCAAATACAGCAAACCCACACCTGATTCTGTCTGAGGGGAACAGGAAGGTGACATGTGTGGAAGCGAAGCAGCATTATGAAGACCATCCAGACAGATTTGACTGTCTTTACCAAGTTCTCTGCGGAGAAGGCTTATCTGGATCTCGTTATTACTGGGAGGTGGAGAGGGATGGTGACATGGCTGATATTGGTGTGGTGTACAAAGGAATGAAGAGGAAGGGATGTGAGGATGACCGTTGGATTGGAGGCAATGGGGAGTCCTGGTGTTTAGCCTGCTCTGATAGAGGCTATCGATTTTACCATGCTGGAGTCAGCAGATCCATCTCTGATGCTGTTCCTTACAGAGTTGGAGTGTATCTGGACTGGCCAGCTGGTACTTTGTCCTTCTATAGTGTGTCCTCCTCTGGTACACTGACACACCTTTACACAGAACACACCACATTCACTGAACCCCTCTATCCTGGGTTTGGGATTTCCTTCTCCTCAGTGACCTCAGTGACCTTGTGTCAGATGGATTACCTACACACTCAAAGGTGAGTCATAGCAATGTTTCATCATGTGTTTTCCTCTGGAATCATTTGTATAATTACATTAGTAGTGGTGTGTTTTAATGTGTTCTGTTGGACCTACAGACAGTTAGATTAGTAGTAGTGGTGTGTTTTAATGTGTTCTGTTGGACCTACAGACAGTTAGATTAGTAGTAGTGGAGTGTTTTAATGTGTTCTGTTGGACCTACAGACAGTTAGATTAGTAGTAGTGGTGTGTTTTAATGTGTTCTGTTGGACCTACAGACAGTTAGATTAGTAGTAGTGGAGTGTTTTAATGTGTTCTGTTGGACCTACAGACAGTTAGATTAGTAGTAGTGGAGTGTTTTAATGTGTTCTGTTGGACCTACAGACAGTTAGATTAGTAGTAGTGGTGTGTTTTAATGTGTTCTGTTGGACCTACAGACAGTTAGATTAGTAGTAGTGGTGACTTCACATCTCTAGGGGTTTTCCTCAAGATATGCAATGTCACCATCAGTATTGATTTTATCAAAGTTGACATAGAGGGTTATGTCACATTTACATAATTTAGCATATGCTCTACCCCGGTGGGAATCGAACCCACAACCCTAACATTGCAAGCACCGTGCTCTTCCAACTGAGCTACACAGGACCACATTTTGAAGTTGACATAGTATGTTATGTCACATTTGACAATGCACCCTACATAGGGAGCTGTTCTGTCACCATTTATACACATTTTGTATTGCTTATGAAGACTGTATGTATGCTATATAAAGCCTTTATAAGTTGTAATTAGTTTTATCACAGTCTATCCTTCTGCTTTACCAACACCAGAGACCATGGTGGAGAGAGTTGTATCAAGCCTGGACCTGAGAACACCAGAGACCATGGTGGAGAGAGTTGTATCAAGCCTGGACCTGAGGACACCAGAGACCATGGTGGAGAGAGTTGGATCAAGCCTGGACCTGAGAACACCAGAGACCATGGTGGAGAGAGTTGTATCAAGCCTGGACCTGAGGACACCAGAGACCATGGTGGAGAGAGTTGGATCAAGCCTGGACATGAGAACACCAGAGACCATGGTGGAGAGAGTTGGATCAAGCCTGGACCTGAGAACACCAGAGACCATGGTGGAGAGAGTTTTATCAAGCCTGGACCTGAGAACACCAGAGACCATGGTGGAGAGAGTTGTATCAAGCCTGGACCTGAGAACACCAGAGACCATGGTGGAGAGAGTTGTATCAAGCCTGGACATGAGAACACCAGAGACCATGGTGGAGAGAGTTGGATCAAGCCTGGACCTGAGAACACCAGAGACCATGGTGGAGAGAGTTTTATCAAGCCTGGACCTGAGAACACCAGAGACCATGGTGGAGAGAGTTTTATCAAGCCTGGACCTGAGAACACCAGAGACCATGGTGGAGAGAGTTGGATCAAGCCTGGACATGAGAACACCAGAGACCATGGTGGAGAGAGTTGTATCAAGCCTGGACCTGAGAACACCAGAGACCATGGTGGATATAGTTGTATCAAGCCTGGACCTGAGAAATGTGAGTGTTAACTGATAATTGTTTGTTAAATCAAAATACTTTTAAAGCGTTCATTATAGTTGAGTCCCAGACAAAGAACACAATCCACAATCATGATCTATTGTCAAAACAAACTTAAAGGTAGAGTCAGCGATATGACGTAGATGCACAAATCAAACAGCTTAGAGGGTCAATTTCTACAACAACTAAGAGCGTTGTACCGCAAGGCTAGACGACTGTTTTGTTTCCGTGGTTACCACTCTGTGAGAGAGTGAAGAGAACCTTTCCACATGGGCAGGTACTGTGTGTGACTGTGTGAGAGAGAAGTCAGGCATCTTGCTCATCACAATATCTGTGGTGCTGCTCATACGTCATCATTTAGCTGACTCTACCTTTAAGCTCTCATCCTAGGATCTACCAGAAATCAGACCCCCAACATCTACAAAACATGGACCAGAACGATGTTGTTTCCTGCTTCCACAAACATTCATTAATATAACACTAATGTCAGATTATTGTATGCTAATGAGTGTACATTCTGAGACTGTTGATCACTTATATTTATTTTATTAGAAGTCTATTTAATAATTATTAATTCATTATTACATGAGATTGTCCATTTTAAATAACAACTTATTTTCACTTTAGGGATTCCTCAGAGCTGTAAGACTTGTGACCATGTTGAGGTAAGTCATAATGTCAATTCTTACTTTTACATACCTGCAGGAGTCAAGCACAGTCTCAAAGCCAGGTGGGTACTGACCAACCATTCATACTGGGATATAGACAGTCCTGTGTTCTGCTTTAGTAATATAAACACAGTCTCAAAGCCAGGTGTGTACTGACCAACCATTCATACTGGGATATAGACAGTCCTGTGTTCTGCTTTAGTAATATAAACACAGTCTCAAAGCCAGGTGTGTATTGACCAACCATTCATACTGGGATATAGACAGTCCTGTGTTCTGCTTTAGTAATATAAACACAGTCTCAAAGCCAGGTGTGTACTGATCAACCATTCATACTGGGATATAGACAGTCGAGTGTTCTGCTTTAGTAATATAAACACAGTCTCAAAGCCAGGTGTGTACTGACCAACCATTCATACTGGGATATAGACAGTCCTGTGTTCTGCTTTAGTAATATAAACACAGTCTCAAAGCCAGGTGTGTACTGACCAACCATTCATACTGGGATATAACAGTCCTGTGTTCTGCTTTAGTAATATAAACACAGTCTCAAAGCCAGGTGTGTACTGACCAACCATTCATACTGGGATATAGACAGTCCTGTGTTCTGCTTTAGTAATATAAACACAGTCTCAAGCCAGGTGTGTACTGACCAACCATTCATACTGGGATATAGACAGTCCTGTGTTCTGCTTTAGTAATATAAACACAGTCTCAAAGCCAGGTGTGTACTGACCAACCATTCATACTGGGATATAGACAGTCCTGTGTTCTGCTTTAGTAATATAAACACAGTCTCAAAGCCAGGTGTGTACTGACCAACCATTCATACTGGGATATAGACAGTCGAGTGTTCTGCTTTAGTAATATAAACACAGTCTCAAAGCCAGGTGTGTACTGACCAACCATTCATACTGGGATATAGACAGTCCTGTGTTCTGCTTTAGTAATATAAACACAATCTCAAAGCCAGGTGTGTATTGACCAACCATTCATACTGGGATATAGACAGTCCTGTGTTCTGCTTTAGTAATATAAACACAATCTCAAAGCCAGGTGTGTACTGACCAACCATTCATACTGGGATATAGATATAGTCCTGTTTTCTGCTTGTAGGCATGCAGGATTTTAGATGTTGTCACCTTTGTTCATTAGACAGTGTAATCAATATATCACCAGCATTCTATGTAACATTGAATAAATACATTAGATAAATTACTGTTTATTTAATGGGCCAGTTTCCCAGACACAGATTAAGCCTAGTCCTGGACCTTAAAGAACTTTCTATTGAAACTTCCATTGAGCATGTTTTAAGTCCTGCACTAGACTCAATCTGTGTCCAGGAAACAGGCCCCATATATATTACTGACATGCTTGTCCTTGTTCAGGACTCCACACACTGGCTTCAGATTGAGCCCTTGACTTCCACTGTCCAGGGGAGTGACAATGTTCAGGTAAAATAACTACTTTTAACATTTCATTCCACCTGCTAGTGTATTTCCCCATTACCTTTGGGAATAGTCTTCTAATCCAACCTCTCCATTTGACCATTGACCCTCTCTACCATATCTTGTTGTTGCCCTCAGACACAGGACACCCAAAGGGAGTTATGAGTGCACAGTGTCTGGGCTCCGCTGGCTGTGTGAGAGAGATGTCATTCTGAAGTATCACTTCAGGAACTGGGATCCCTACAGTCAACTTCTGAAAGACATGCAGTACACACAAGGTGGTCCATTGCTGGACATCACTATGGAGTTAGGTGAACTGGAGGAAGTTCATCTGCCACACTGTGTCTGTTTAGGTAAAACCATATAGAAATAGTATTCAGAAAGACATTTCCATGTAACTGAGTTTCACTTCCTGAATGAATGAATGAATGAGCTATTCTGGGAGTTTGAGTTTACTGTGATCTGGTACTGCATATTCTTTGTGTTTTAGTTGGATGAATAATACAATATTTGTCTTTCTGTCTCCTTTTTATTGTGTTGTTCAGGGACCAACCCTTCCCTGAGGAATGAGATGAAGATTCTTCATGTAGAGGAACATGGAGTGTCTTTAGAGGAAGTGCATGAGGTCACCAGATTCCATGCTAAGATTCTCCATCCCAAGTTCTCAACTCTCTCTGTTATACTGAGCTATGTCTTTTCTTGGAACGTAGATGTCCACTGTGACGTGGTCGTCTATATGGCAGTAAAAAAGGAAACAGTAATTTCAAGGCTGTACCTGCTCCTCAGAAACTCCAGTCAGAAAGAGGTGATACACTATCATTGAAGTGACAACATGTGTATGTTGAAACTTACAAAAGGAAAGCTGATAATCTCTAGATTACAAAGAAAACATGCAGCTCTGTGAGAAATCTATTTCTGTCTCATTAATTTGAAGAGCCAGTAGATGGCACACTTATCTCTGGGCGAAGGAGATCCCAATGCCCCGGGGCAGTGAAGGGGACATTGCCCCGGGGCAGTGAAGGGGATATTGCCCCGGGGCAGTGAAGGGGACATTTCCCTGTGTAGGGTGCTGTCTTTCACATGGGACGTTAAACAGGTGTCTGTGGCCACTAAAGATCCCATGACACTTATCGTAAGAGTAGGGATGTTAACCCCGGTGTCCTGGCTAAACTCCCAATCTGGCCTTCATACCATCAATGCAACCTAATCATCCCCAGCTTCCAATTGGCTCATTCATCCCCTCTCCTCTCCCCTGTAACTCTTCCCCAGGTCGTTGCTGTAATAGAGAATCTCTTCTCAGTCAACTTACCTGGTACACCTTTAAAATAATATCCTGCTAAAATAAAGATAATAAATCAATAACGATTATGTTGACAAAATTGGATTGCTCAGTGAGCTGCATGTTGTGTGAATTTTGAGACTACATTGTTCTGACTACTACATTGCTCATTTTGTAGGCTGTTCAGGAACGGGAGAAAAATCAGATGTCCCAAGGATATTCAGAATTTCTCCTGTCAAGTCCAAACGGGTCCTTAAAGCTGAACAGTTGGTTTGCGTTCAAGAATCCCCACTCCACTTCCATCTATCCAGAGGTGCAGTTTTAGCAGGCTGAGGACATTAATCTGTCATATTGTATATGAATAACTGGAATATCATTCTATTTCACTCTCTCTCTCTCTCTGTCTGTTGTCTCAATCGTTGCACCATATGGCCTTCTACAGAAGATTCAGCTGTTACCTGCAGACACCACACCAAGCTGTTGTCAGATGATATTGGGAAACACAGGGGTTGACATTGAGATGGAGTTAATCGGGGAAGATGAGAGGACAGTATGGAAATCAGTGGTATCAAAAGGTAAGAAATACTAGACATAAACAGTATGTCCATCATCAATGTCCTTTTCTAACAGATGCTATTAAAATGTTTTATGATATTTGCTATTGTTTGTTTTTCAGATGTATACAGCAACGACTCTCATCCAATATGTAAGTTTGTTTTTGTGGATGAGGTTCCAGAGCTAACGTCTCTTCAAGTTGTGATGAAGGACACTGATGAAGGTCTTCATGAGTCATGTTCAGTGGGGTGATGAAGGTCTTCATGAGTCATGTTCAGTGGGTGATGAAGGTCTTCATGAGTCATGTTCAGTGGGGTGATGAAGATCTTCAATGAGTCATGTTCAGTGGGGTGATGAAGGTCTTCATGAATCATGTTCAGTGGGGTGATGAAGGTCTTCATGAGTCATGTTCAGTGGGGTGATGAAGGTTTTCATGAGTCATGTTCAGTGGGGTGATGAAGGTCTTCATGAGTCATGTTCAGTGGGGTGATGAAGGTCTTCATGAGTCATGTTCAGTGGGGTGATGAAGGTCTTCATGAGTCATGTTCAGTGGGGTGATGAAGGTTTTCATGAGTCATGTCAGTGGGGTGATGAAGGTCTTCATGAGTCATGTTCAGTGGGGTGATGAAGGTTTTCATGAGTCATGTTCAGTGGGGTGATGAAGGTCTTCATGAGTCATGTTCAGTGGGGTGATGAAGGTCTTCATGAGTCATGTTCAGCGGGGTGTAATGATATAGAACATTGACAGTTTTGCAGGGCTCTGTATATCTATCTACATCACATTTTATTGTGTTACAAAGTGGGATTAAAAGGGATTTCATTGTCATTTCTTGTCAACAATCTACACAAAATACTCTCTAATGTCAAAGAATATATATATATATTTAGATATAAATTAAATACCTAAAATAGTGTTTCCATAAGTATTCAGCCCCCTGAGTCAATACTTAGAAACACCTTTGGCAGGGATTACAGCTGGAAGTCTTCTTGGGTACGTCTCTAAGAGTCATTACAGGTGGGAGTCTTCTTGGGTAAGTCTCTAAGAGCTTTACATACCTGGATTGTACAATATTAGCCCATTTATTATTTTCAAAGTTCTTCAAGCTCTGTCCAGATGTTGGAGATCATGGCTAGACAGCCATTTTCACATCTTGTCATAGATTTACAAGCAGATTTAAGTCAAAACTGTAACTTGGCCACTCAGGAACATTCAATGTCTTCTTGGTAAGAAACCCCAGTGTAGATTTAACCTTGTGTTGTAGGTTATTGTCCTGTTGAAAGGTGAATTCCTCTTCCTGTGTCTGGTGTAAAGCAGGCTGAACCAGGTTTTCCTCTAGGATTTTGCCTGTTCTTAGCGCCATACTGTTTCTTTTCATCCTGAAAAACTCCCCAGTATTTGCTGATGTCAAGCATTCCCATACCATGATGCAGCCACCACCATGCTGGAAAATAAGGAGGCAGTTACTCAGTGATGTGTTGGATTTGCCCCAAACATGAGGCTTTGCATTTGGGCCAAAAAGTGTCTTCGTTTGTAGATGTTTTTTACAGTATTACTTTAGTACCTTGTTGCATATAAGATGTTTTGGAATATTTTTATTCTGTATTTTTTTATTCTTCTTTTCTCTCTGTCATTTAAGTCGTTATGATGGAGTCACTACAATGTTGTTGATCCATATTTTCAGTAGATTGTTGACAAAACATTACAATTAAATCCATTTTAATCCCACTACGTAACACAATAGAGAAATCCAAGGGGTGTGAATACTTTTGCAAGGCTCTGTATGTTATGTAGAATAGACAATCGTGTCAGCCAGGGTAGGCGTCAATTCCAAATAAGTCAGTCAATTCAGGAAGTTAACTGAAATTCCAATTCAATAACCGGAAAAGGGCATCAATTTTCAATGACTTATAGGAAGACCATTTTTATTTATTTGTTATTTTAATTGACTGACTTGAATGTGAATTGACTACAACCCTGGAGTCAGCTCTATTCAATAAATTACTATCAGGGGAATGATAACTGGAGAGACTGTTAGATGTAGAACCAGCTGCTGTTCACCCTAAACACATATTCATTTAATTCACCCCCCTTCAGCATTAACACTCCCTGGGATTCCTGCTGAGGAGTTTCTGAAGAAACACAGAGCTATACTCATTCAGGGAGTCAAAAACCCAATGCCAATAGCAGATGATCTGTCGTCAAAGAGCATGATTGGTGATGAAGAGTACTCCAGAATAAAAGCTGAAAACAACTGAACAGGACCGAATGAGAGAACTACTGAGATCAGTCCTCCCTAAAGGACCAGAAGTGACGGGAGCTTGTCTCAAAGCTCTCATTGAACATGAATACCATCTTGTTAAGCACTTGAGTGGATCTAGGTAAGACAGTTTAATTTGATCTCTCCCTTGAATATGTGGAATGATTAAATATAGGTCAAATAAAACATAGCTACCCAGATCAAAGAGAAAGTATTTTTCATAATGGAAGCATGTTTTTGTGTTGCTGTCCGTAATAAATGACTCTTATTATAGTTCTATCATAGAACCACCATCACATCATTATCTCAGGTGTATCATAGGACCATCATCACATCATTATCTCAGGTGTATCATAGGACCATCATCACATCATTATTCAGGTGTATCATAGGACCACCATCACATCATTATCTCAGGTGTATCATAGGACCATCATCACATCATTATCTCAGGGTCATAGGACCATCATAGGTGTATCATAGGACCATCATCACATCATTATCTCAGGTGTATCATAGGACCATCATCACATCATTATCTCAGTGTATCATAGGACCATCATCACATCATTATCTCAGGTGTATCATAGGACCATCATCACATCATTATCTCAGGTGTATCATAGGACCATCATCACATCATTATCTCAGGTGTATCATAGAACCACCATCACATCATTATCTCAGGTGTATCTCACTCCTCATTCTTCTCCATACTTTCTGATCTCTCTCTTCCCTTCTCCTCCATCCTCTGTCTTGTAGCACGTAATCTGAATGCTGAGGCCTGTCTCCTAGTCTGTGGACAAAGACACTTCCTCACCTAATCTGAAGGTGCTGAGGCCTGTCTCCTAGTCGTGGACAAAGACACTTCTTCACCTAATCTGAAGATGCTGAGGCCTGTCTCCTAGTCTGTGGACAAGACACTTCTTCACCTAATCTGAAGACACTGAGGCCTGTCTCCTAGTCTGTGGACAAAGACACTTCTTCACCTAATCTGAAGGTGCTGAGGCCTGTCTCCTAGTCTGTGGACAAAGACACTTCTTCACCTAATCTGAAGGTGCTGAGGCCTGTCTCCTAGTCTGTGGACAAAGACACTTCTTCACCTAATCTGAAGATGCTGAGGCCTGTCTCCTAGTCTGTGGACAAAGACACTTCTTCACCTAATCTGAAGATGCTGAGGCCTGTCTCCTAGTCTGTGGACAAAGACACTTCTTCACCTAATCTGAAGATGCTGAGGCCTGTCTCCTAGTCTGTGGACAAAGACACTTCTTCACCTAATCTGAAGGTGCTGAGGCCTGTCTACTAGTCTGTGGACAAAGACACTTCTTCACCTAATCTGAAGACACTGAGGCCTGTCTCCTAGTCTGTGGACAAAGACACTTCTTCACCTAATCTGAAGGTGCTGAGGGCCTGTCTCCTGGTCTGTGGACAAAGACACTTCTTCACCTAATCTGAAGACCACTGAAGGCCTGTCCTAGTCTGTGGACAAAGACACTTCTTCACCTAATCTGAAGGTGCTGAGGCCTGTCTCCTAGTCTGTGGACAAAGACACTTCTTCACCTAATCTGAAGATGCTGAGGCCTGTCTCCTAGTCTGTGGACAAAGACACTTCTTCACCTAATCTGAAGATGCTGAGGCCTGTCTCCTAGTCTGTGGACAAAGACACTTCTTCACCTAATCTGAAGATGCTGAGGCCTGTCTCCTAGTCTGTGGACAAAGACACTTAAATGATTGTAAGGGAAATTTTAATGTTTGCTATTCTTTTAACAAATGTCTGTGTTTTATTCATGTGCTGTTCTATAAACCAATGTGTGTGTTCATCAAGTGGCTGACTGTACAATCCTCACTATCAGTAGCTGTAATTTGGCAGTAAGCCCAGATGTTGTTTTGAGAAGGAGATATCTCAGTTTCAAGGTCTCAGCTTAGAGAGAAGAAGACTGGTGAGGTGTTGGTCTGTTAAATGCTATGAACCAGTATTGGTCTGTTAAATGCTATGAACCAGTACTGGTCTGTTAAATGTTATGAACCAGTACTGGTCGGTCACATGAATGAAACAAAACGGTAATGATTCATTAATTATCCTAAACCATGCAAATATAACTTGTCTGTGTATAGCCGTTTATAAGACAACTGCTGGGTCTGACCAGGGAGAGCTCCTGATTGACATGTGTACTATGGTACATTGAGTTGGGTCTGACCAGGGAGAGCTCCTGATTGGTTGGAACCTCTCCGGCTCGCTGACAATAAACAATGATTCATTTTAGATTGACATCGAGTGTCTCTGTGTGGAAGAATTTCATCGACATGATTTTGAAAACTGGAATGATCTCTTGTCCTATACAGATGGGGAGGCTGATAGTCAGGCTAGTCAAAGAGACACATCACCACGTTGACATCTTGACCAAAGACCTTCCTTAGATTCTTTATGGGATTACAACTCACTCTGTCTGAACGAAGTGAGGAAATGGACTCACTAAAGGGGATAGCTGAGAGGACAGAGAAGGCATGTGACATCATCGACATGGTGTTGAGAAAAGGAAATGAGTCATGTTCCAGGATGATCAACCTTCTTGGGGAGTTGGACCCCTGTCTTTGTTCACAGCCTCAGATCAACAGTTGTAGTCAACCCCTGGGTGTGGGGAGACCAGGCAGAATAGACAGGCAGGATGTTTCAACATGTTCTTACTGTCTGTTGCTTTAACCCCTGGGTGTGGGGAGACCAGGCAGAATAGACAGGCAGGATGTTTCAACATGGTCTTGCTGTCTGTTGCTTTAACCTGTTGGGGCTAGGGGGCAGTATTTGCACGGCCGGATAAAAAACATACCTGATTTAAACTGGTTACTACTCTCTTGCCCAGAAACGAGAATATGCATATAATTAGTATATTTGGATAGAAAACACCCTAAAGTTTGTTTCTAAAACTGTTTGAATGGTGTCTGTGAGTATAACAGAACTCATATGGCAGGCCAAAAACCTGAGAAGATTCCATACAGGAAGTGCCCTGTCTGACAATTTGTTCTCCTTCTGTGGCATCTCTATCGAAAATACAGCATCTCTGCTGTAACGTGACATTTTCTAAGGCTTCCATTGGCTCTCAGAAGGCGCCAGAAAGTGGAATGACGTCTCTCCTGTCTCTGGGCGAAAAACAGCAGGAGATTTTGTGAGTGGTCAGGCTGAGAATAGTGACACTGGAGATGCACGTTCATGTGAATTCTCAAAAAAAATTCTTTCAGCCTTTGAATGAATTCAACGTCGCCCGGTTGGAATCTTATCGCTATTTTACGACAAAAATAGCATAAAAATGTATTTTAAACAGTGTTGACATGCTTCGAAGTACGGTAAATGAATATTTTGATTTTTTTTGTCACGAAATGCGCTCGCGCGTCACCCTTCGGATACTGACCTGAACGCACAAACAAAACGGAGGTATTTGAATATAACTATGGATTATTTGGAACCAAAGCAACATTTCTTGTTGAAGTAGAAGTCCTGGGAGTGCATTCTGACGAAGAACAGCAAAGGTAATCCAATTTTTCTTATAGTAAATCTGAGTTTGGTGAGGGCCAAACTTGGTGGGTGTCAAATTAGCTAGCCGTGATGGCCGGGCTATGTACTTAGAATATTGCAAAATGTGCTTTCGCCGAAAAGCTATTTTAAAATCTGACACCGCGATTGCATAAAGGAGTTCTGTATCTATAATTCTTAAAATAATTCTTATGTATTTTGTGAACGTTAATCGTGAGTAATTTTAGTAAATTCACCGGAAGTTTGCGGTGGGTATGCTAGTTCTGAACATCACATGCTAATGTAAAAAGCTGGTTTTTGATATAAATATGAACTTGATTGAACAAACATGCATGTATTGTATAACATAATGTCCTAGGAGTGTCATCTGATGAAGATCATCAAAGGTTAGTGCTGCATTTAGCTGTGGTTTTGGTTTTTGTGACATATATGCTTGCTTTGAAAATGGCTGTGTGATTATTTTTGGCAGGGTACTCTCCTGACATAATCTAATGTTTTGCTTTCGCTGTAAAGCCTTTTTGAAATCGCACAATGTGGTTAGATTAACGAGAGTCTTGTCTTTAAAATGGTGTAACATTGTCATATGTTTGAGAAATTGAAGTTATAGCGCGCCACGCGATTTCACTGGCTGTTGACTAGGTGGGACGCAAACGTCCCACCTTGCCCAGGGAGGTTAACCCCAGGGTGTGGGGAGACCAGGCAGGATGGTTCAACATGGTCTTGGTGTCTGTTGCTTTAACCCCTGGGTGTGGGGAGACCAGGCAGAATAGACAGACAGGATGGTTCAACAGTATTTAAAAAAAAAAAAGTTTCTACACAATATTTATACATTTGTAAATGTGCATGCATAAAAATATTGATATTTATAACTTGGCGCATGCATGTTTCCAGTTATAAATCAGACCGGTTGTAAAACGGTGCAGCGTGAACTAGTGTTATAACTCCAGGTGTAATACGCCCGTCATTCACCCTTTATGGTGACAATAACGCCCTTATTTGCTGTATACTTTGGAAGTATTGGAATTAGGCCCAGACAGTATATCTGAAGAAAATATCCATGGCGAACTTGATCAAACGTCTTTGGAAGTGTTGGCAGAATCTTTTTCTTTTACAGTGACATTTGCTGTAGGCCAATCTGACTGTTTCTGAAAGACAAAAACAATTGCAAATTGTTGTGGACCTATAAATTGATCGTTTGAATTCAGTAATGTTTTGCATTGACTTTTTCCCGAACCTAAATATGCTGCAGTGCCCACAAATTCTGAAACATTGTTTACTCTAAAAAAATAAATCAACGACAGTTTATAGGTAGCCTACACACTTCAATGCAAAATATCAGCTGTCTGTTCACCTGTTACATTCTGCTGTATGTTATAAACCAGATCAGCTGTCTGTTCACCTGTTACATTCTGCTGTATGTTATAAACCAGATAAACCATACTCCTGTGTGTGATGAGGGTGAGGAGAGCAAGCTAATCAACACGATGGCTAATGTAGAGAGATGGAGAGACAATGAAGTACCTGACAAAGTTGGAACTGTGAGACTAAAAGGGGCTGTGACTCTAGAGCCTATGCAGGAGCACTTAGTCTGGGGCAGACTACGAAACACTCAGAATCTATCAGCAGGCAGTGCTGTTCTCATTGAGCCCAGCAGTTCAAAGTCAACACCAAGGTCAATCCTGGTAGGGAGGACAGTAGCTCTATTGCGGGGGGATGGGTGGCTCCCTGTTAGAGTGATAAACCCTTCTCAGAAGACAGTGACATTGAGACGAAATGCCACTCTAGCCGATGTCTTTCCTTGCATGGCTCTAGTGGACTTTGACTGTTCGTGTGTGAATGATGATTCATCAGCAGCTTTACAACAGCAAGTGCAGAGAACGGCTGATATACTCACTGACTGCCAAGATGACTTGACACTGACTGATGACGGTTCCAGCCAACTTCACGATACTGACGGACCTGACAGTTCAAGCGGTCCTGAGGTCTTACGTGACTTATGTTTGACTGATATTGATGTCGACTCCTGTCAAGTGTCTCCTGCTGGTAAGAAGAAACTCATCCAGCTCATAGCTGAGTACCAGTCCATTTTTTCCAGGCACAAGTTGGATTGTGGAAAAGCTTCTGGATGTCTTCATCGCATTCAACTGAGTGATGAGAAACCCTTTAGGGTTCCCTACCGACGCCTTTCACCAAATCATTATGAGAAGCTCAAGCAAGCATTGAATGAGATGGAAGAATGTGAAATCATAAGGAAGTCTAGTAGTGAGTTCGCCCTCTCCTTATGGAAGAAGTCTGGAGACCTGAGACTCTGTACTGATTTTCGTTTGCTCAATGCTTGCACCATCAAAGATGCTCACCCACTCCCTCACCAGGCTGACGCGCTGGCTGCTTTAGTTGGAAATGCCTTTTTCTCGACAATGGACCTTACCTCTGGCTACTACAATGTGGAAGTGCATGAGGATGACCGGAGATTCACAGCTTTTACGTCGCCATTTGGATTGTACGAATACAATCGTATGCCACAGGGGTTATGTAATAGTCCTGCAACCTTTATGAGGATGATGCTAAACATCTTTGGGGATCAGAACTTTCTTAGCCTGCTGTGTTACCTTGACGATGTCTTGGTCTATGCGCCCACTGAAGATCTGGCTATACAGCGCCTGGAAATGTTTTTTGAGCGTCTCAAGGCTCACAACCTGAAGTTGGCACCAAAAAAGTGTAACTTTCTGCAGAGGTCTGTGAAGTTTCTGGGGCATATCATTAGTGCGGATGGTGTAGCTACAGACCCTGAGAAGGTGAGGGCCATTACAGGAGTAACAGAAGCTGATCTGATGGAAGATGGCACTGACATTCAGAAGAAATTTATGTCATTCCTTGGGATGGTGGTGTATTATCAACAGTTCATTGAAGGTTGCTCGACCATCGCAAAGCCTCTCTTTTGATTGACTGCTTGACACAAGGCTCCACGCTAGAAAAAGAAGCGACGCTCACCTGTCAGGAAGTTGACGGCTGCCGACTGGACAACAGAATGCAGACAGGCCTTATTCCAGCTAAAGCAAGCCTTAATGGACCAGGTTTTGTTGGCCCACCCCAATTCGACAAACCCTTTCTACTCTCGGTGGATGCGTCCAGCAACGGCTTAGGTGCTGTGCTGTCCCAGGTGCAGGAACAGGGAGCTACAGCGAGACCTATAGCCTTCATGAGCAAGTCCCTCAGTTATGCGCAGTCGAGGTATCCTGCGCACAGGCTCGAGTTCTTTGCCATGAAATGGGCTATCTGTGACAAGTTCCACCACTGGCTACGGGGACAGCAGTTCACGGTATGGAGGGATAATAATCCCTTGACATACATTCTGACCAAAGCAAAGCTTGATACTTGTGAACAGAGATGGGTCGCCAAGCTGGCACCGTACGAGTTTGACATCAAGTACATCCCTGGAAAAATAAATGTTGTTGCAGATGCTTTGAGCAGAGAGCCCTTCGTACGACCCAGTGGACTCCATTGCCTAACAAGGGTCCCGTACGAGACCTTACTAGCTGAAGCTAACGCTGTGCGCACAGACAGAGTCCAAGGTGTTTCGCTGGTCCAGCCACCCCTTTGACAAAGCCTCTGACTCCAACGAAGTGTTCATTAGCTGTCAGGCTACTGTTGACCCCCCATCTGGTGCTTTATCAAGACATGAAGTTGCAGCTGTTCTTCATTCACACAGGTGATGGGTGGGTGAAGTGGGCTCACATGCACTGCTGTTGCCACAGCTTCCACAGGCTGTTATGCCATCAGAGCAGACCGATGATGAGGTTCTGCCACATGACCTACTGATGAGTAAGCAGCGTGATGACAACGTGATCAGCAGAGTCTTCTTTGTGGAAAGGGGGAGAAGACCATCCTGGAGAGAGCGTGCCCATGAGAGTGTTGAGGTTTTGTGTCTTCTCAGAAGTTGGGTGTACTGTATCGTGTTTCGAAGAATGTGGTTACAAAGAGGAAAACGTATATGTATGTGGTTCCAGCCTCATGAAAGCAATGGTGTTGAAGGGTGTCCATGATGAAGCTGGCCACCACGGCCAACAGAGAACAGTCTACCTGACAAGACAGAGGTTCTTCTGGCATGGCCTGGAGAGGGAGGTTAAAGCATATGTGAAGTGCTGCAGGAGATGTATCGTGAGCAAGACTCCTGATCCGGAAGCAAGAGCTCCTCTTGAGAGCATAATAACAACTGAGCCTCTTGAACTAGTGTGTGTAGACTTTTGGTCTGCAGAAGATTCTTCAAACAAGTCCTTGGATGTGCTCGTTGTTACTGACCACTTTACCAAATTGGCTCATGCCTTCTTGTGTCCAAACCAGTCTGCTAAGTCAGTAGCTCATCAGTTGTGGAACAACTATTTCTGTGTCTACGGGATGCCTCGCCGTATACACTCAGATCAGGGAGCCAACTTTGAGAGCGCTTTAATAGCCAAACTGTTGAGTGTTGCAGGTGTTCAGAAGTCTCACACCACGCCGTACCATCCGATGGGAAACGGGTCCTGTGAAAGGATGAATAGGACGTTGGGAAACATGATCCGGGCCCTGCCGACAAGAGCAAAGCACAGATGGCCTCAGGCGCTAAAGTCCCTCACGTTTGCGTACAATTGTACAATCCACGAGACCACAGGCTTTGCCCCTTTCCTGCTAATGTTTGGGAGGACGCCAAGACTGCCTGTTGACATAGTCCTTGGCTCTGTCATAGAGAACCCAGAAGTTGTCGACTATGACCAGTTTGTTCAGTCTTTGAGGAGAGATCTGAAAGAAGCCATGAGTACAGCACAGGCATCTGCAGCGAAGCAGTTGAAGAGGCATGCTGACCTTTATGACAGAAGAGTCAGAGGAGCACCAGTGGAGATTGGGGATCGAGTGTTGCTGGCTAACAAGGGGGAACGAGGAAAGCGGAAGCTCGCTGACCTTTGGGAGGATACTGTCTACCTTGTCACTGGATTGAATGCTGACAGTCACACTTTTAAGATTCAGAACAGCTCCACTGGACAGGAGAAGACGGTACATCGCAACCTGATAATGCCAGTCACTTTCTTCCTCCTCCAAACTAGGCTGCCGTTGATGAGGGAACAGACATGTCTGGATTAACTTCTATGGGCTAGGTGGGACGTTAGCGTCCCACTCTATTCAACAGCCAGTGGAATCGTGTGGCGCGAAAAACAAATACCTCAAAAATGCAATAATTTCAATATTTCAAACATACGACTATTTTACACCATTTGAAAGACAAGACTCTCGTTAATCTAAGCACATTGTCCGATTTCCAAAAGGCTTTGCAGCGAAAGCAAAACATTAGATTATGTTAGGAGAGTACATAGACACAAATAACCACACAGCCATTTTTCAAGCAAGCATATTGTCACAAAAACAAAAACACAGCTAAATGCAGCACTAACCTTTGATGATCTTCATCAGCTGACACTCCTTGGACATTATGTTATACAATACATGCATGTTTTGTTCAATCAAGTTCATATTTACATCAAAAAACAGCTTTTTACATTAGCATGTGATGTTCAGAACTAGCATTCCCACCCAAAACTTCCGGTGAATTTACTAAATTACTCATGATAAACGTTGACAAACACATAACAATTATTTTAAGAATTATAGATACAGAACTCCTTTATGCAATCGCTATGTCAGATTTTAAAATAGCTTTTCGGCGAAAGCACATTTTGCAATATTCTGAGTACATAGCTCAACCATCACGGCTAGCTAGTTTGACACCTGCCAAGTTCGGGGCAACCTAAACTCAGAATTACTATTAGAAAAATTGGATTACCTTTGCTGTTCTTCGTCAGAATGCACTCCCAGGACTGCTACTTCCACAACAAATGCTGTTTTTTCCAAATAATCCATAGTTATGTGCAAATACCCCCGTTTTGTTCGTTCGTTCAGGTCACTATCCGAAGGGTAACGCGTGAGCGCATTTCGAGACAAAAAATTTCTAAATGTTCCATTACCGTACTTAGAAGCTTGTCAACACTGTTTAAAATGTATTTTTATGGTATTTTTCTCGTAAAATAGCGATAATATTCCAACTGGACAATACTGTATTCATTCAAAGAGGAAAATAAAAAATGTCGAGGTCTCGTGAAAGCGCATTTCCATTCCCTTTGTCCTCAGGCAGACCACTGACAAACTGAGTTACTATACTTTGCCCAGAGACAGGAGGCGCCCCAATTAGCTTTCTGGCGGCTTTAGAGAGCCAATGGAAGCCTTAGAAAGTGCAACATAACTACCGGATACTGTAGTTTTTGTAGACAAGCAAAAGGAGAACTACAAAATCGCAGACAGGCCACTTCCGACTTGGAATCCTCTCAGGTTTTTGCCTGCCATATGAGTTCTGTTATACTCACAGACACCATTCAAACAGTTTTAGAAACTTTAGAGTGTTTTCTATCCAAATCTACTAATTATATGCATATTCTCGTTTCTGGGCAAGAGTAGTAACCAGTTTAAATCGGGTACGTTTCTTATCCGGCCGTGAAAATGCTGCCCCCTAGCCCAGACAGGTTAACAGAGTCTGAGGACATGAATGACAGCCTTGTGATCTCAGCTGCCATGGACACTGCAGTGGATGATGATGCTGAGTAGAGAACAAGAGTGTGGGTGTCAGAGTAGCCTTCTGAAGGAACAGGTGACACAAGCCTGGAGGGTGATGTGCGATCCTTGGATGCTCAGGATATTCCACCTTTGGATTCTGTGGAAGATATACTGCAGCTGGAAGGTCTGCCTCGATCAGAGAGTCTTCAAGAATCTGACCGAGACCGTAACAGTGTAGTGAGTGAGCTAATTGACCAGTCTGCTTACGATATCCAGTACTGACCTACCAAACTCGGACCATTCCTTACCTTGTCAGTTACACACTGACTCTGTTGACAGACCCACTATCGCAACAGTACACAACACTGTTACCCCATGCAGTTGAAGGTACTCGGGGTCGTATTAGGTCAAGGGCAGGAAGACTATTTAAACCAGTGTCTAGACTGATTGAGATTATGAATCAGCAGAAAGTTGGCTCTTGAAGGTTAATATGTCAATAGAGAGGGTCAATGGTATTGATATCTTTTATTTGTTTTGTTTTTACATCATCGTGACCATGATTAGAGGTTGCAGGATAGTAATGTGACGGATATGATAAAGTCTCTTACGGTAGTTTATTTTATTACTTGGATGTTTTAAAGTCACTGAGTGTACTTAACATGTAACAGGCATGTTTACCTATGAGAGCTAAGGGGATTGATCAACCACTTTTCACTCTAATTCTCAAGGAGAATAGTCTAATGACTGGAGTATTTAGTGACTGTTTTAAAGCAGGGTCTGCATCCTCGATATACACAGCTTTACCTTTTAGTTTTCTCTATTGGGTAGTATAAAATGTATCTATTTTTTTTCTTCTTCTCTGTGGATTATTCTGTACATATGTGAGTGTATCTGTACCTGGTATGTTTGCACAGTGTGGTTTTGTATTTTTTATTTTTCTTTGCAAGTGGAATTCAGTAGGGGGGAGTGTAACAGGGTTATATTGGGGATTCCCCTTGCCACTTTATTGTTAAGCCAATGGGTTTTTGGTTTTATTTTTGTCTTGCCTTCACCTACTCAACATGGCATCTTATTGGCTAGTTTGCGTAGCTTGCTTACGAGGGAGTGTTTCAGTTAGAATCGTCCCAGTGAACAAGCACCAAACCAGCGGTAAGTTGTTGGTTGCAAAGCACTGTACGTCAAAAGTGATTTTTATACTCCCAAGTGATGATTTAAATGTACAATTTATATCAATTTGTTTGGAAATGTTATTGGAACATCACACATAAGATGCAGTGTTTTTTTAGTGAATATTGTTGTGCATTTTGTTGTAGAGAATTCCAGCTAATGCTAGCTAGCAACTTACTGTGTCTGGTGGGGGGTTGTATATTTTGTACAGTGCCTGAGTGCAGAGTTGGATGGTGAGCCGTGCATTACATGACGTGCAATTTTGTGCTGTTCCTATCAGAATAAAGCTCCATGACTGGTGCTACAAGTTGGAGTTCGTGTCGATGATTGATTGTACACAACGTCAGAAGAGTACTGTTACATATGCATGTTATAAAGTTAGCGGGAAGGAGAGTGTGTGTACGTCAATGTGTCTGTCTGTGTCTGCGCTTGTGTGCGTGTGTCTGTCTGTCTTCACATATTTCTATATTTCTTAATTCCAATCTTCTACTTTTAGATTTGTGTGTATTGTTGTGTATTGTTAGATACAGCTGCACTGTTGGAGCTAGGAACACAAGCATTTCACTACACCCAATAACATCTGCTTAATATGTGTATGTGACCGATAAAATTTGATTTAAATAATAACAACCATACCCAAAGGCACAATATCCACAACCAAGGGAAGGTAGTGTAGGGGGGGGGGGGGGGGGGGGGGGGGGGGGGGGGGGGGGGGGGGGGGGGGGGGGGGGGGGGGGGGGTTTTTAGAATGATACCCAACTCACATGGGGCCCAAGGGCAGTACCGGGGCAGACTGCCCGTTCGCACACAGTGCCCTGCCCGGATTGTTGAGGCTGTGGGTTCTGAGTCAGGACCTTCCACTAGTGTCCACCCGGGCTAGTGTAGTATAACTAATAAATGTAATAACAACCATACCCAAAGGCACAATATCCACAACCCAGGGAAGGTAGTGTAGGAGGGGAGCCGTTTTAAAATCGATACCCAAACTCACACGGTGCCCAAGGGCAGAATGAGCACAGAGTTCGCGTAAGGGAGGCTCAGGGTGGCCCGGGTTCGCGTAGGGGAAGCCCCTGGAAATTGACTCCACTTAGGACTTGATGATGACGGTTACTGTTCTGTTTTATGTTGTTATACTCTGACTTCCTGAATGTCTGTGCTATCCATGCCAGAGGTAATATAGTCTGTTGTGAAATACAGTGATGATATTGAAATGTGAAATTAGGGCTTCCCTTACAGGGGCTTCCCCTACAGAACCCGGGCCACCTGAGCCTCCCCTACACGTCGCCTATACACAAACGAGTGCACTCCAAGTGAAAGCTGGGCGCTCTGGTGTTTGCTACGCAAACTAAACCGAAATGTTTTGTACCCTGACATGTATCTATGTATGTGTATGTATACAATGTGCTTTGTTGAATAAAACACCAAAATACCAACCAGAATATCGTTATGTCTTTTATTTCACATTTCAATATCATCACTGTATATCACAACAGACTATTACCTTTGGCATGGATAGCACAGAGATTCAGTAAGGCAGAGTATAACAATATAAAACACACAGTAACCATTGCTGACAGTGCTCTGTTGGAATCCCAGACGTTGGAGCATAATCCCAGTGCTCTGTTGGAATCCCAGACGTTGGAGCATATGATCCCAGTGCTCTGTTGGAATCCCAGACGTTGGAGCATATGATCCCAGTGCTCTGTTGGAATCCCAGACGTTGGAGCATATGATCGCATGTGTCTTCATCAAGTCGTATATCCTCTGGGGTTCTTGACATTGAACTGTTATCATCTTGGTCAATGACCCAGTCAGTACAGCAGTGACAACTAGCCTTTCCTAGGGGTGACACATACAAACAATTGTTAACAAAGGACAACATAACACATTTCATGTTTACTGTGATTACAGTGTTTAAGATCTTCCGTTCTTTAAGAACTTACGTGTTGACAGTACAGCTTTATATTTGTCCCATTGACTGCAACAGTTGAACCCTTCCGTATTGTCCAGTCGTACCCTTTCACTAATGCCACTGTGTTACTCAAATGTTTATAGAAACTGAGTCCTGGTCTACTGGCAGTGTAGGTGACACAGTAGGTGTTGCTAACAAGACCCAAAGCATTTTGGTTTCCCAACAATGTATCCACATCTCCACACTCCATCATATTGACATTCGGTTCAACCCAGAGATTTTGCATCAACATACTAACTTGGTTATGTAGCTGGTAGCCCTTTTATGTTCAACCTCAATGCAGATAACTGTCAAATGTCTAGTACCTGTTCATATACCACGTTGTGATGTTATCCGTGATGAGGTTGATATGGTCCAGTGGGGTACAACACCATTGAATGACTATGGTAAGGTACAACATGGTAATAGTGCTGAATGTAATGGACGGACATTGTAGCTGAGCTACACTTCTTATACACAGACGAGCACCACTTGTCCAACATGGATCATTATTTCACCCAATGGTGATGCTCCGTGGTTGTAGTATCCACCAATGCTCAGTCATCACAGCACAGCTGACCCCTCTGAACACAACACCAGTATACGACAGTGCAGGAGTCCAATATGACAGTGCAAGACTCCAACTGTGTCTAACCTATCCAGGCACTGTTAGGAATCTATGATTTTTAGTGTCCATTTATGCCTACGCCACCCGAAAACAGCTGACTCTTCCAACCAAAACTTCAGTATACGACAGTGCAGGAGTACAACTTGTCCTAACCATCCACAGTCAATGAACTACTATATTTATGTGGTTAGTAACAACAGGGCTATGGCAGACAGCTCATATGTGATGGTGAGCGTTCACCAGTTTGAAAAGGGTCAAAGTGCCATAGCCTGAAGCTATTGTCAGCTCTAGAACTGAGATTTAAATGTCAGTGATAGATTGAATGAGATAAGTAGGTGAGCATTTACCTTCCTATATTATCTATAACACATAGACACAAAGGAGACACTCACGCTATGTGTCCTTGACACTATACACAACACTCAAATGACAAATACTGTGTTAGAGTGATCTAGACTACAATTACAGCATGCCTTTACCTATCATTGTTGATGTCCAATATCAAGGCCTAGGTACTAGTGTGAAGGTACCAGCTATTGGGACCTAAAACTAGGTGTTTCCTGTGCCTCTGATACAGCAGGTCTGAGGCTCATTCGAATGAATGAAAGTGGTGCTGTTGGAACCGCGGTGGGCCTAAGAAAACACTCATCTATACAGAGGCAGTCTGTCGAGGAAGGAGGACAAGCCAGTCTGCCACTATAAGCAGCTTTCCTAATAACAGTACTTTCTACACTCAGACATGGGTCTTAATACCAAAGATCTGTGCATATGGAGCATGGCCATGGTCCTAATAGTGGTTTTGCTGTCAACTTGATCTATGGCTTGTGTTACTTCTATGGGCTATTGTGCAAGGAAGATAAGATACCGCAGCCTGCCTTGATTTCGGTGTGATTCTATTATGTGCATCATGTCATGTTACTCAGATGACCTGCTAATAAACAGTCACGTGGTTTTGTGGTAGTGTTCTTATTTGGTCAGCCAAACAAACAACCACCTGAACTATACAATGAATAGGACATGTGTCTAGATATTATATTATATTAGTTACACCAGCTTAAGTGAGGAAGTCGTGTTGTCTAGAGATGACCTAATTGTCACATGTTGCAGAAGGGGCTCCCTCTGTCACTCCAGCTGGGTCCCGGTGTCACAGGCCCGTTGCGGATCGGTTCTGGTTCTATTCAGATGTAGAGGATGAGTAAGAAACAAACAGTAGAACCCAGTTGTATGTTTCAGATGTAGTTGTAGATGTAGCAAGGCTATGGTTTATATATATATACGGACTGGAGATGTAGTTACCTTGTTCCACAACGCTAATCACAGAAGCCTCTGAGGTCTCCACGACATTACCGTCACACCGACAGTTCCCATTGTAGCTCATCCCGTCACAGGAGCACGTTGTGGGCACATACACGGTGTCATACTGTAGCGAATGTACACGCGAACATGGTGTGTAAATAAAGGACGATGAATGGCCTTCTGCTACAGGTCCTGTGAGTTATCAGTATCGCCAACCCAAAAACAATCATCAACGGAGCCCCCTCAAGGACATGTTATTAAGCCAATCGTCCTTGTTGCTAATCCACCAGTAGTACTACTGTAGTACTCCTCATAGTCGACCATTGTGACGGAGAGGTGGGTAACCGATCCGTTGATGTACTCTACTGTGTAGTGTACGGTTATCCACAGATCACTAGCTAGAGGTAAATGTGTGTTTTAGCAAATGACTTTCCTTTAACACTTCTTTCTTGGGTATCATCAAGAGGGAACGTGGTTACATTTGTATAGCACAATGAACAGACACAATGCACAGACTCAATAAACAACAAGTATCACTACATAACACTGGTATTGTGTTTATTTCACATACACAAACCATGGGTTACATATAATAGTTAAATAATAATAAACGATAGATATCATGCTTCGCCAGCCCTTCAAGGCCGTGCGCTTCAATGTCAGTGATTTTAAACTCACAATCGTGCTTTTGGAGTATGCCGACGAGAAGAGTCCAGGCAACCTCGCTGCCAAAGTAGGAGTGCATTATATTTATCAGAGTCTCGGGGTATTTCACATAGGTGTCTGATCTCTGCCTCTTAAGCATCAGGCGTAGTGTTTTTTTTAGTCCACTATCTAGTGTCAGGTTTTTGTGGTCTTGTATTGCTGCCATGAGCTTCTGGAAGATGTCTTTGTTTCTCATGAGGTAGTTGGCCATCTTGAATTTATTAGTCAGCTCCATTTTGTGGCTCTACTCTGGTCTCTCTCTGATCTGTGGCGATGTGTAAGTGTATATGCCCTTTGTGACTGTGTGTATATTATGCTTTCACCAAGGTCTATCAGATGGACATTGCATCTCGGATCACGGCTCATGTCTTCAAATACGGCTGAATCAGCCAACCCACGATGTGTCTATGGGAGCTGTAATATTCAATCCGAGCTGAATCATTGACCAGGTCTATGACATCCGACTGGAGCCGACTCACCGACTCGTCTAAACAATCTGACCGGGTCTACCTTGTTCAATCTTGGCTGATGTCTCCAACCAGGACATTGTAGTCAAAGTGGATAAAGTCTACATATCCCAGAGATAGTTTCTATTTAACATTGTATACATCTCAACATAGGTTCCTATACATTAGCCTCATCTGCAAGTCATGGCTGTACAGTCCTATCTGACGGAATGGGACCAATGTTGTCACTGTGACAACTTCAAGCATGTCACCTTGGATAGGTTTCTAGCCATCCCACACAGAAAGCTGAGGGATGACTACGGAGCATCTTTCGCTACACAACATCGGAACCTGTGCGACACTCTATGAAAGGTGTTGATGAAGAAACTACTGGTAGATCGGATGCAACGTACTCCACCTGCCCCAAGGACAGCACGACCCTTGGAAGTCGATAGCCTATCCTGCAAGATAAAGAGCCTATCATTAAGGGATCGAGTGGGAGTCAAGAGCAAAGCTTTGAACTGTTCTCCCTGTATCACAGCCCTAAGTGTCTCCAAGTGCTAGGAACGTGTCTCCGTTAAGGATCACCTGGGCGTCCCTGTGAGAGCAAAGAAAAGGAGACAAGGGGTGCGATTCCCATTGAGAGCTGTGCACAGGATGTATAACGGGGAGTCTGAGTGTCCTGGTACCAGCATGCCCACCCCTGCACACTGCAGCTATCAAGCCAAAGGAAATCGAGACGATTCAAGCAGAATCGACTACCCTGTGTCCGGAGCTACCTCTTTCAAGAACGCTTACAAATGTCGCCGCACTCTGGTGTATGTGAACTGTTCCTTGTGATGTTATGTAATGTGACAATAAAAAAGCATAGTCTAACACTTTGTCAATGTCCGGACTTTATTTTTATATGATACATCGACACAATAACCATAATACCAGGTATACCAAATAGCAAGTAGTATCAAAGAGAGACAAAGGTGATATAATTGTAGGAATAAAGGACTTTGCATGTACAATATATGACAACAAATGCCTATTACCAATAAAGACAGTCCATTCCTAGGTTGTGGCTTTGTCAATGATAGCCATAGCTCTAAACGCAGCAGAAGTGTAATAGGCTGAATATGTTCAATTGTCATCAGCCAGCAACATGAGCAACATTTGATTCAGGTAAAGCGGGTACCCGGTCTCCTCTTGTTCGGTCTCAGATGGCAATGGCCAGGTGTAACCGTTCTCGGTCCACACCATCGTCCACATTGGATGGGACTGGAAGTTTCCAGTCTGGGACTGGAAACTGTGGGTCTGGACTCCATCCTGGACTCCCTCCTGGACTCCCTCCTGCCAGTGGTGTTTGTAGAAGCACTTTGAGCCGAAGTGGCACTTCCCAGGACCTTGATGAAAGTATCGACACGGTTTACTGGCCATCTTTGTACATAGTGTCAGTTTCAACAACTTGTCGTCTTTATCTTCGACCCAGTAATCACTCGGGATGAAAAAAGTGCGAT